>NC_034595.1:12948650-12992003 GCF_900095145.1 Mus pahari | reverse complement strand
TAAGAGCACCCGACTGCTCTTCCGAAGGTCCGGAGTTCAAATCCCAGCAACCACATGGTGGCTCATAACCATCCGTAACAAGATCTGACGCCCTCTTCTCCAGTGTCTGAAGACAGCTACAGTGTACTTACATAGAATAAATAAATAAATCTTTAAAAAAAAATTTTTCTAGCCATTTCAATAATAATTATATGTACATACTCTCAAAACTTAATTTCTACAGTAAGTAGTAAGTTTCTGTTATAAAGGATTTGAGAAGCATAGTTTGAGAAAAGCAGTTTGTTATAGAATGTAAATAAAAGTGAGCTTCAGAGTTGTGGAATCAATCATGGTTTCTGTTATTTCTGTAGTCTTGCTATTCACATTGCATATTAAAAGTGATACAACCACACACACACACAAAAAGTGAGCTTCAGGTATTACCTAAATGTAAGTGAGCTTTAGGTTTTCTCATTTAGAAACTGGCCTAAGGAGATAAGGAATTGAGACTCGGATCAGCACAGTGTTCTGGAAGAATGAAGGCTCAGAGTTCTGTTGGAAGAGGGATAGAGTACAGCAAACACACAGGAAGGAGTCCATCCCAGCCCTTAAGGACTCACGGTAGAGTAAGGGCGTTGGAGGGTCAGCCCTCATCAAAGGAAGTCTCCTTGACCATTACAGAATCCCACTGCTGAGCCACAAGGACAGGTGACTACATGGTAGGTGCCCAGTCCCAACTGACTTACCCAAGATGCCTGAGCCTCAGGGATCATAATGGGAGGGCATGGGACTTGACAGAGATATAAGAACCAGAGGAACAAGTTTGCTGTGAGACTGTGTCTCCAAGAAACTCGGGAGCAGCTGTCCATGAAGTCTTACCAACATGGCTGCTTAAACAAGACCTGGAAAAGAAAGACAGCAATAACATGCTAACGTGGAAGGGGAAATCTCCTGGGGCTTCAACCCTGCACAGAACTCAGGAACTAAGGCGTGCTGGAGGTGGGAGAAGAGGGAAAATCTTCCTCCCTAAGCTGGTTCTACAGTACCAAGTGGTCAGCAATGCAATCATATACACAGAAGTAAAGTTATATGGACTGAGCATGTTCTGTCTATGTACTTGGGGGGGATAATGATGTAATTGCATTTTTATTTCAAAAATAAAAATAAAAGTTTAAGACATATTGTAAGAAAAATAAACAGAAGAAAACTTCTATGGGGTCTTTAAATATCTATGGGATCTTCAAATATCATACATATCATATCTAAGATTATATGAAGTATCAGAAGCAACAAATTTGAGGTTAAAAGAAACCATTCTTACTCCACTAGAATTATTACAGTAGTTTAATTGTGAAATTTAAGAAGCAATAACTAGTCAGGCAATGGTGGTGAATGCCTTTAATCCCAGCACACAGGAGGCAGAGGCAGGTGGATCTTTATGAGTCTGAGGCCAGTCTGGACTACAGAGCGAGTTCCAGGACAGCCAGGGCTACACAGAGAAACTCTGTCTCAAAACAGCAACAAACAAAGCAATAACTGTTTATAGACCCCATAGCCAAGCTATCAGAGTATGGGTGTCTAGAAAAATAAATATAAATGAGAATAGTCAGGAAAGTAAAATAATTTAGCAGTTTCTAATTGAGAACCAGACTATCTCCAAAAAAGGCTTCAGGGCTTTTCAGCAAATTATCAACACTGAAGACGCCCTGCTCAGCCTCTTCATTCTTGACTTGAGAAGAGCTTCAGACTCTTTCTTAACAATGCTTAAAAATGTTGAAGACTTAGATACTCATCTGTGTGCTGCCTATGGTTGGTATTCCACAGACTGGCTTCACATTCTCATATGGCATTAACTAGCTGGGACTCTCATTAGTTCCCACTTTAAACAGATCCTGCACTCAGAGCTTACTCAGGAATTAGTGCTCACAGCCCAGGACAGGGGTTAGCAGTTCTTAAGCATTCCTTTCACACTTGTCTCTTAAGTGTGATATAGTGAGGGAAAAGAAAAATGTTTCTTGTTTCAGTATTTCTAAGAAAAGCAAGGGCAAAGTCGAGAGGGCTGAGGACATAGCTCAGTTGAACAGTATTTGCCTGGATTTCACGAAGGCCTGAAGTGGATCTCCAGACTTCATAAAAGTGGGGATGCCAGCTCATTCTTATGATCATAGACTTAGGAAGTAGAGGCAGATGGAGCAAAAGTACAAGACTATCCTCAATTATATAGCAAATTTGAGGCCACCTTGGGCTACATGAAACTCTCCCAAACAACCACAAAAATCCTCATAGACCAAATTTTGAAGGAAGAATGCACATTTTTTTCCTCTTTAAAGATTATTGTTAAACAGTAGCCATATACTTCATGTGGTTACATTATTTAGTTGCTCTTGTACCATTTTTTTTCAAATTAACCTTATGACATATAATGTATGTACAGTCCACTGTAGCCACCCCTCCATGCAGCTGCAGGGAAGTCCTCAGTGGTGTTAGATGGGGAGGAGTGCCCACACCTCTCTAAGCAGCCCTTACCTAGGGTCTGTAAATAAGTCCAGCAAATGGCTCCTTTTATTTATTTATTTATTTATTTATTTATTTATTTATTTATTTATTATATGTGTGTACACTGTAGCTTTTATTTATTTATTTATTTATTTATTTATTTATTTATTTATTTATTTATTATATGTGTGTACACTGTAGCTGTCTTCAGACACTCCAGGAGAAGGCATCGGATTTTTGTTAGGGATGGTTGTGAGCCACCATGTGGTTGCCTGGGATTTGAACTCAGGACCTTTGGAAGAGCAGTCCCTGTTCTTAACCACTGAGCCATCTCACCAGCCCCACAAATGGCTCCTTCAACTGAACTTCTATATAATTGTGCCTCTGTTGAGAGCTCAGGAGAAGGGGTAGACATTGCTTTCTGTCTCCTTCAGGGGGCAGGGAGAATTTTAGCTATAATTGTATAGCTGGATGCATCATGACAAATGTATATATACCTATATGACCACCACAGCTAAGAAAATTATTCCATCACAGAAAGTTCTCTTTCGGTCATTCTCCCTCTACATTACTCCTTTCTGCAGCTTTTCCCTCAGTCCATCAGCAAGCTGTGAGGTTAGTTTCCCTTGTTCATTTGTAGACTCATGTAGCGTGGACTCTTTAGTGCCTGGATTCTTCAACCCAGCATAGCATTTGTTAGATTCATCCATGCTATGTGAAACACTAATTTATTTATTTTACTGATAAATCTTTTTGTTTGTTTTATGTACTTAACCAGAGTGGGATCGTCTTCCCAGGATTTATTCTCCAATTGTTTGAGTATCGTGAGCAAAACATAAGTGTTTTTGTACAAGTCTTCTTATGGACCATGGTAGGATTTTCCTTGAGAGAATATACAGAAGTAAAATTGTTTATTGTTATTATTGGTGTTTTAGGTGTATATTTGATTTTATAAGAAATTGTTAAATTTTTTTTCAAAAATTCTTTCATCATTTTACATACCCACTAGCCATGTGCAAATTTCACTTACTCTGTATCCTTATCAACATGGTAGCAGCTATTGTATGGGCATGTGCAGTGCCCACTATGGCTTTATTCTATATTTCCCGAATGCCTAATAGTCATGAATATCTTTACATACTTGGAGGGCCAGACTTATTGTAATAGACTTTATCATGCTATTTAAAGTATCAGTTGATAGGTCTTGATAAAATCAGGGTTGTACACACAATTTCCCAACACTTACTAACTCCTTCTCTCAAATTCCATAGCAGTCGCTCTCTGTTTTGCCCAGCTGTAGCATAATTTGTACTCTGCTCTATGAAATTGCCTCTCTTAAATATACTATATAAATGAAAACTGTCAAAATATTGGTCTGTGGTGACTGACTGACTTTATTTACCATCATGATTCATCTATATTGTAGGGTGTGTGTGTGTGTGTGTGTGTGTGTGTGTGTGTGTGTGTGTGTGTGTGATGTTCAAATCTTTTGCCAACTTTTAATTAGGTTTCTTTTAAAATATTAATGTATAAGAATTTTTAAATATATTTTTGTATTTAGCCCTTTCTCCAAGGCTATGGCTCATTATAACCTATTAGGAACAGTGTTTTACTGGAATTCCTTCATTGCCTGGCAACTGAACTCCTAGTATTAAGAAAAAGAGATATGGGGCTGGAGAGATGGCTCAGTGGTTAAGAGTGCTAGCTGCGCCGGACGTGGTGGGGCACGCCTTTAATCCCAGCACTTGGGAGGAAGAGGGAGGCGGATTTCTGAGTTCGAGGCCAGCCTGGTCTACAAAGTGTACAAAGTGAGTTCCAGGACAGCCAGAGCTACACAGAGAAACCCTGTCTCGAAAAAACAAAAGAAAAAAGAAAAAAAAAGAGTGCTAGCTGCTCTTCCAGAGGATCTGGGTTCAATTCCCAGCACCTATATGGCCGCTCAAAACTGTAACTCCAGTTGCAGGAGATCTGACACCCTCACACAGACATACAGGCCAAACACCAATGCACATGAAATAAAAATAAATAATTTTTAAAAAAGAAAACGTGTATTTTTGACTTAAAATAAAAAAGAAGCCTCAGCTATCTTGTGTTCAAACATTTCTTCTTATAAAAAGTCTTGGGAAGAATTTAGGGCTGAATAAATGCTGCCTCAAACCGGCAAGATAAAACATAAATCATTGCTTAAAAAACATCTCCCAAGTCTATCTGCTTTCTGAGCCAACTGAGAGATGAAAGCAAGGAGTCTCATTTAAGAAGGCCTGTTGGATCTGTTCTGCATTTTATAGCTGTTATCAGAAGCAATTCATTTGGAGATCAAATAGACTGACAGAAAGGACAAGCAGGGAATTACCACTGGCAGCAGCCCAAAGCCAGGACCACTTCCCAGTGCTGGCACTGATATTGGGTCTAGTCAGTGCTCTGTCTATTACTCTTCCCTCCTCTGCCAGCTACACAGCATCATGACTACTAGAAAAGGAACTGAATTAATCTAATCAAACCAAAATAACATTACTTACATATTTTTCACACACACACACACATATATATCAAACTTTTAAAGTTTTAATCATGTTATGTACATTTTTCTTTACTTCTACCTCATTTTCTATGCTTCACTTTCCCCTCATATTTCTCTCTTTACTTCCTCTCTGTCCCCCTCCCTCCTTCCTCATCTGACTTTAATCTGGAGATTGAATTTACACTAGAGCATAAAGCAGTATATTTAAGCGACCTATCACTGAACATCACAGCCCAGAAAACTTTCTCATTAAGGAGATGGGAACATATGCTATAAATAAGCTTGCTTAAGAAGACACTGAAGGGTGAAACTGCATAATTCAGTTGAATTAGGTTTCAAAGTCATTGCAGAATTATCTTTGTGATGTGTGTGCATAAAGTATGGGTTAACTATTATAAAATGTCTTTTAGATAAAATCTAAAAATTAAAAACAAAAGTAAATTTTAAAAGAAGAGAGAGAGGAAGAAAGAGAGAGAGAGAGAGAGAGAGAGAGAGAGAGAGAGAGAGAGAGAGAGAGGAGAGCCAGGTGGTGATAGTGTACACCTTTAATCCCAGCACTCAGGAGGCAGAGGCACTGGATCTTTGAGTTTAAGACCAGCCTCGTCTACAGAGTGAATGCCAGGACAGCCAGAGCTACACAGTGAAGCCCTATCTCAGGGGTAGTCGGGGTAGGGGAGAAATGGTTGCTGGGTGGTGGTCATGCATGCCTTTAATCCCAGCACTTAGGAGGTAGGGACAGACTGATCTTGGAAGGCAGAGGCCAGCCTGGTCTAAAAAAGAATTCCAGGACTGTTACACAGAGAAACCCTGTCTCCAAAAAACAAAAAACACACAGAGAGAGAGAGAGAGAGAGAGAGAGAGAGAGAGAGAGAGAGAGAGAGAGAGGAAGAAAAGAGATGATAAATTTTTCTAAAGCTTATTCTATTTAGAAGCAAAAGTGGATTTTCCAAACAGTAAACAAACTACTCCTAAAAATCAAATTATGTTAACAGGAAATTACAACTAAAGGTATTCATTTAGGTACAGAAGTCATTTTGGAATCTTATTTTCTTATTTCCAGCTTGGGTAGAACTTAAGAGTCGTCCCTTGCCCATTGTGCCAATCACTGAGAAATCTGCAAATGTTCACCAGTTACATCCACAGAAGAGACCCATACCCTCTTCAGAAAAGGAAGTGCCACACCTTTGTTTGTCCGGTGAAAGTATCTCTGTTAAAAAATCAAAAGTAGAAGCAAATCCAGAGAATGACCAAGAACCAGCTGCTAGAATAATGCAGAAGCCCGAAAACAGTTGTGTTGGACTTGGTGCTCCTGTGCCATCTGCTGAATCAGCCTCCTCTTCCCAGATCAAGGCATCTTATGATAAAAATCGAGATGATTTGGACCTTCTGAGTGAGTTTATTATTCTGAGAAGTAAACACCAGACTTTCCCTTCAGAAATTGACGTCAAAAGCCATGACCATGACCAAAACAATGGTGGGTAACTCAGTAAGATGTTGGCATAGAATGTAGCCTCTAGGAGTGGGCACTGCCTACCACACAATGCAAGAAATAAAGGCAAATTTAGAGAAATTATATAGTTTATCATAGTCAAGGAAACCGCCATTGATACTTATTATAGATGGAGATAGGTATGGAGATTATATATATATATATATATATATATATATATATATGCTTTTCCATATATACATATATACATATATACATATATATATATGGAATAGCATATAGAAATATGCTTTCAAAGATTAAAAGATATAATTTCATTTGTAACAAATATATTACTTATAAAATTTGCTTTCTATAATTTGGATATATAAACTTAGTATTCCTAACTTGATCATTCTTTCATGCTTTTTTCTTATTCACTTACAATGGTATCTCAGTATTTTTAAAAATAGTTTTACTAATTCTTCAAGGATTTCAAACATTGTCTTTTTAACATTAATCATTTCCCCTCCCCATCCCCTCCCATATTCACCCTCCAATTCATATTTATCCAATTTCATGTACTCATTCTTTAAAAGATTATTTTATTTTATGTGCACAGGTATTTTGCTTGTGTGTACACATGTGCACTGTGTGTGTGCTTGGTGCCCATAGAAGCTAGAAGAGGATGTTGGAATCCCTGGAACTGAAGTTACAGACAGTTTAAGCTGCCATTTGAATACTGGCAACTGAAAGAGTAGTAACTGCTCTTAATCTCTGGGCCATCTCTTCAGATCCACTCCCCCCACACACACATACACACGCTTTTTAACCCATCAGATCTCATTAGTGCCACCTATGTACTCTAAGTTGTGACCAACCATTGGAGCATGTTAGACCTACCAGGGGCTGTGCCCTTAGAGGAAACTAACAGTCCTTCTCCCAACAACTCTCAGTCACCAATAGTTCCTTAGCTAGGGGTTTATCTTAGTATTTAAGCATACTTAATAGTACTTAGACATTTTCTCATTTAATTGCTTATTAATCTTTATAATATTATCAAAGAGTTTCCATTTGAGCTGTAATTCTTAAATTTTCCCTCATCTAACCACATCGAAAGTAGTACAGTATGCCATATCACTTTACGTCTGGTTTTTAAAAAATTGAACTTTAGAATAATTTTTAAATTTCAGACAGTTCTCACTATGTAGCTTTGGATGTCCAGGAACTCACTGTATAGGCTAGGCTGGCTTCAAACTCAGAGATTCTCATGCCTCCCAAGTGCTTAGATTAAAGGTGTGTGCCACTACATTCTGGAATAATTTTGACAGACTTTACCTTGGTGAAATTGATTGAAGTGTTTATGTTACTTATAGCATAATTGGGTCTTTCAGTTCCATGTCTATCTGTGGAGACAAGACTTGGTTCTTGGTGTCAAGGTAGTTATGGTATGACAGCATTTACAGATGTGCTGAAATGCATTACTACTGCATGACAGTTTCCTGGTGAAAATTCAGAGAAGGATTCAGAGATTTTGGAGCTCTGTGCTTGTTTATGCATATATATATATATTCACCATGGTTTCTGGTTCTATGATAGTTTAGCCATGAAATAAAGCACCTTGCTGATGACAGATTTTTTTTTGTTTTTTGTTTTTGTTTTTTGTTTTTCAGGACAGGGTTTCTCTGTATAGCCCCACAGCTGTCCTGGAACTCACTCTGTAGACCAGGCTGGACTCAAACTCTGAAATCCACCTGCCTCTGCCTCCCAAGTGCTGGGATTAAAGGCGTGCGCCACCACTGCCTGACACTGATGACAATTCTGTATGTCTCTGGGATCACTCTAACCAACACTTTCCTCATAATTCAGACATAAAGGAATAAAGAAGGGGTTGGGGAGATGAGTCAGTCAGTAAAATAGTTGCCTTAAAAGCACAGGCTCCCTGACCAGCTTAGGTGAGGACTGAGTGGGTAGGTGCCCCTTAAAAGCTCAAACCATGTTCAAAGAAAGCTGGGTGTAGTGGCATGCACTTGTAATCCCAGTATTGGGAAGGTGGGGTCAGGAGTGTGCCTGGGATTGCTGGCCACCCAGCCTATCCAGCTTGGCAAGCTACAGGACAGTCTCAAAAGAAAAACAAAGTAAATAGCAACCAAAGACGCCAACAGAGATTGTCCTCTACACATACACACCTACATACCCATGCACCATGCACACATGCACACTCACACATACATGCACATACAGCACAGCATGTACATACATCACACACACACACACACACACAAGTGAGGAAAAAAATTTTGTTATTTTTAGATGTGTTTCCAGACTGTACTCCTATTTGGATTGAGAAAGAATCCCATGTGGCAATGGCGCCCTTTTCTGCTTGTTCTACTTATGAGAATAGCTTATAAAGGGACATATTAGCATCATAAACAAGGAGCCACAGCAAAAATGTTGAAAGAGATGAAAAGAATATTTTCATGTTAAAAACATGAGCTAGCTTCCCAACCCTTTAAAAGAGTGCTGATATAAAGAGGGAGGGAAGGCCTCTGTGCCCTGACATTTGCTCGGCCAGTGTGGTGCTCCTGGCCTCTTTGCTCCTGCATATCTTCTCTCTGGTCGGGTGTAGAAACCAGTGTCTAAGTTGTATTTTGGGGGTACACTTAAGGGAATGAGCATCCCCAAAGAAAGACGTATAGTCAGCCTGCCCTATGTTGTGACTCTTTCCTAGTGAGAGTCTCCCTGGCCAGCTTAGGTGAGGACTAAGTGGGTAGGTGCCTCCTTCAGATATTTAGTTACCAAGCCCACCTATCTCTCAAATCAAGCCTTATTCTCCACCTTAGCTTTATTATCAACAAAGGTAATACTTCATTTCTTGCCTTATTTTACAGTTAATTGGGGATTAAAAATGTTATGACTTTAGTCCTCTCAAAAATCTCAATAATTAATATCACTTTAGAGAACCTATTTAGAGTACTTAAAATTAATTGGCAGTATTACTTGTAAAATAATGTGGTTTTATATATTTTCCATCATTATACTTGGAATTCTTTTATTTAAGGTGGGATCTTTCTGTGTAGGCTGGCCTTGATCTGTGATCTTCCCACCTTAGCCTCCCAAGAGCTGGGATTATAGGTACTGGCTCCCATATCCCACTCTGTTACCAGACTTTTAACTCCACATAAAAATATCGCAGGCTGGTATCACAGTTTTAAAAGTATCTTATAGTCATATTATTGGTGGATGACATGAGTATTTAGTTAAAATAGCTGTACCTGCACATATTTTCTATAATATTCTATACTTTTCTATAATATTTAGAAAATAAGAAACCTAACATGTATTGAACACTGTATCAGGTACCACACTGCATATTAAAGGAGGGCAGTTACCTAAGATTTTATGTAGAAAATGGCTGAACTGAAGACTGAAGAGTAAAACTGGGATGCTTGAGACAGTAGAGTGAAAGGTTGGACACAGAAGGGAAACTCAGGAAAGCCACAGAGAGGTGATGTACAATGCCATTGTCTTTCACGTATTAAGAACTGGAGTTGGAGTTTGGTCCCTGAAGTACAGGTAGGCATCCGAGGTCATACTCTGCCTATGAGAAACCTGGGGCTGCTGCAGGGCCGAGGTAGAATTCAGAGCGGATGCCAGAGTTTACCCCATTCCCATCATCTGCCTTGCTTCTCAGCATAGCGTTAGGTCCACTGATCCGGATAATTCATTTAACTCAGTCTCAGTGTACTTCCATGAAAAGAGTTAACCACAGTGATTTTAAACACAGTGTTAAAATAAAGCAGCCTCATTTCTTCTGAACAATTTAATGTTTTTGCTAGAATTTCAAGATAAAGAAAACTATTCTTTGACTCTTCAAGAAGAAAGTCCTGTTGTTTCTAATAATAAAGCTCCAGAGGAAAGATGTCAAGAAAGGACAGATGACATCATCGAGATCCCTGCATCAGGTGCGCAGTGTGGTTTCAAGGTCATTGGGAAGTCCTCTCCCAGATTTCCAGAACATACCTTATTTTCCATGTAATTGTCTTTACCTGTTTCAGAAACTTTTGTTTTGTTTTGTTTTTTCTAGACAGGATTTCTCTGTGTAGCTCTAGAACTCAGTATATACATCAGGCTGGCCTTGAACTTAGAGATCTGCTTGCCTCTGCTTCCCAAGTGCTGGGATACAGACATTTCTCAATTCTATTTCTGTTTTCAACTTATTTCCAGACCTGAAGCTCGGTCCACTGCTTCTGTCTTTCTCCCGCTGCCTCACTCCAGACAATTGTTATCTTCCTTCATTAAAACGGAAGCCACTTTCCTGCATCCCTGTGAAAAGAAGGGACTGCAGGAGCCCCTGGTCTTCGTCCATGGTTTCCATGGTTGGGAAATGTGTTATCAGTGGTCACTCCATTCCTCACAGGCACGGAGATGTGAGTTGGGTGTCAGCACACTACCCTTTTCACACACACCAATTTCAGTGCCATTATTTTTCAGACACCCAGTGCCAAGCATACTGTCTCCTAGAAGCCACAGCGATTCCTATCTTAAAGAAGCTTGTTTGCCTCTGTACTTACCCTGCCGCCAATTGGAAATTCGCCACTGTCAATTTTGACCAAACAAGATTCTTCTTAAAGGAACAAGAAAAAAAGATAAATGATGTTATTCACCAAGGTGAGTATAAATCAAATCCATAATATGCAAAGGATACATTTTTAGACAATTTTAGCAATGCAGACCTCAGATCTAGAAGAAACCTTGACTGTAATTTAGCATGTAGTACTCACATCTGGCCAAGCCCAGAAGATTCTCAGTGAATCTCCTAACTAACATGTATTATTTAATAGATCTGCATTGCAAGACCAAAGTTAACCCTATAACCATTCTCAGTGGAACCAGGACTTGGCCCTGCTCTGCCCAGACAAAATCATGAAAGGATCCAAAGGATAATTTCCTGTGAATTTAACTGCATCTTATAATGAAATATAAGATCTATATAAACACAAAATACCCAGCTCCCAACAACATAAAACTGACGATGTCTAATGTAAAGTCATATCACCAAACACAAAGATACAGGAATTTTGATCCATAATGAGAATAATCTGTTGAAACAAACCTAAGTCAAAGGTGCAGGAGTTATCAGAAGTTGCTAGGTTTGTTGAAACATTTTTTGCATAAGCAGAGGGGTTTCAGGCACCTGACAGAGAGTCCTAGCCAGTGATTACTGCCGTCATTGCTGACCTCTAACATTGTAGTTCTGGGGAAGGAAAGAACAGAAAAAAAAAAAAAAGGTTTTAAAACAGGACAGTGGCTTTCTACGCTTTCTTACCCATATAAGCCCCTTCCCTACTGCTCAGACCATGGATTGAGGCCTTCTCTTAGAGTTATTTCTGTCCTTGCTGTGGCATGTCCTTTGGGGTTTGTAGTCGCCTGTAGTATAGGCTAGGACATAACTAATAGAAAAAATAGGGCACTTACCATTTGTTGAGTGACATTTTAAAATCTTAACCCCTTGACCAGTCTGCCTGTTACCCTTCACTTCAAGTTCTAAGTTCATGTCTGCCTTGTGCTTATTGTTGAACCAGTGCAAGAGACACAGTGCACTGTAATATGTTATCTGGACCTAGTTTATTAGTAAAGTCAATTTTCTAAACTCATTAAATTACACATATAGTAAAAACTTTTGCAGATTCTTTAAAAGATAGTACAGGTGGGCTGGAGAGATAGCTCAGTTTTTTAAAGAGTGTTTGCTTCTCTTACCAAGGACCTAGATTTAGTTATCGCATGATGGTTCATACTACCTGTGTAGCACATGCATGCCCTCCACTCCCCATCTCATACTTCCACATACAGAGGAATCCAAGCATTCATCTCCAGGAAGTGTGTAGCGCATGTCCAGGAGGCAATTGACTTGTGTCTTGCGAGTTTATCTCTGAGCTAACTGTTTCAGGTGTCTATCTGCATTTCAAAGTATTACTTCATTCACAAGTCTCTATGTCTATTTTACTCCTCTTTTTTTTTTTTTTTTTTTTTTTTTGGTCCGAGACAGGGTTTCTCTGTGTGTAGCCCTGGCTGTCCTGGAACTCACTTTGTAGACCAGACTGGCCTTGAACTCAGAAATCCGCCTGCCTCTACCTCCCGAGTGCTGGGATTAAAGGCATGGGCCACCACACCCGTAGACCCATCTACGTCTGTTTTAAACAATAGGCAAGTTATGAAGTTAATTTTCTTCTTGGTTAGAGTGGCTTTTTTATTCCCCCAAAAAGTAAACATAATGTCTTTACCACTAGGGGATGCGCTCTGCAGTTCGTCGTCAGCGTTTAGGACTAGCTTGAGCATCACTTATCCTCACTGAGGCTGACTCCTCATCTGTAAATGAGGATCACAGTCATCCTGAGAGGATTATAGAGTCCATGAGCTAACCTGCTTATACACAGCTTAGCAATCGTAAGCACTTGCTAACAGACATTAGCTGTCACTGTTAATCAGAGCTGATACATATTCTAAAACTCTAGTGTATTTTTTAACTATCTTTTTGTTTATATAGATAAAAATGATGACAGAAAAATGACATTCAAGCAGGCTGCTCTTTTACATCTCCTGGTAACAATTAGAGATGTCCTTTTAACTTGCAACTTGGATACCGCATTAGGTTGGTGGAGAAATGTTTATTTCTTGTTTTCTTCTTGTTGAATATTTTATCTGAAATAACTTACTGTTCTGAAAAAGGTATCACTTCTTGAAAAATTATGTAGCCTTCTCTCCTATTACACTGATCAACATACATTTTGTCATAATTATTAATGGAATATATGCATATGTAGTATATATTATATGTATTTCAGCACTAGGGATCAAACTCAAGACCTCTTAATATTTTACTACCAAATGAGTAGTCTGTCACTGAGCTGCACTCAGCACAGAACGGAGCTACATAGATTCTGATTATGCTGTTTGCTCCAGGTCTGAATTCCTGAGTTCTGATGCCCTTATACAGATTTAAATGTGAGATTTGACATTTTGCCATATACATTTTAGACCCTTAGTGCCCTTAGTGCATGTTTGGAACTTAGCCTTAAAAAGTAAGAACTAGCTATTGTTATACAAAACAGTTTAGCATTTACTTTTACTGCACAGGGATAGGGAGCCATTGAGAAGATAAGATTTGCTTTTAAAGTTAATTCTGAGGCTGGAGAGATGGCTCAGTGCTTAAGAGTAGATATGCTCTTGCAGTGGGCCCCAGCCCAGTTCCCAGCACCCACACTGAGCTGCTGCTCCAAGGGATTGTTGCCTCTGACCTCCACAGCACCTGCACTCATGGGGATTTACCCCCTGCACACACACAGACAGATAAGTAAAAATACAATAATTTTTGGGGGGTGGGGTCAGAGTTTCTCTTTGTACTCCTGGCCATCCTGGAACTCACTGTGTAGACCAGGCTGGCCTTAAACATAGAGTTCTGCCTACCTCGGCAGTGATAGGATTAAAGGTGTGTGCTCCCATGCCTGGTCTACAATAAATCTTTTTTAAAAGTTAGAAGTACAACAACAGTGTTGAGAATCAGGTCTGAAAATCTTAGGAGGTAAAATGTAAGTCAGTCTCTAAGTCACCTAGCAACACTGATGTGAGACTTAACATGCATGTGCATGGAGAACATATGGAATGAGCTAAACATCCTAAGTCAACACTCACTACCCAAATATGTTCAATGCCTGAGCTGCAGAAGCTACCACGTGCTCTGCTGCAAAAATTCACCAAACTCACTGGGCCCCAAAATCTCACGGAGAGCTTGACAGAAAGGGATTCTTGGGATAAAAATCTAGATTTACTAAGTATGACCCTTCAAGGACAAGATTTGGGTTTAAATTGTCCTTAGTGGTCTGGTATGGTTGTATAGGCTTATAGTGCCAGCTTTTGGGGAGGCTAACAGGGCCCCTGGAATTTGAGACCGTCCTGCAGAACACAGGAAAATCCTATCTTATGTGCATGTCTTAGACCCCAATGTTTGAACAGATGCAAATATTAATTATGAGTAAATACTACTTTTACTCTGAGATTATAGTCTAATGAGGTTGTCACATACATTATATAAAAAATTTCAGGTACAAAGTTATGTAAATTAAATATTAAGAAAATTCCACTGAAACAATGTTTAACCCCAGCACTCAGTAGGCAAAGGCAAAGGCAGGAGGATCTCTGTGAGTTCTAGGCCAGCTTGATCGGCATAGGGAGCTCCAGGGGAGCCAGAGCTACAGAGTAAGTGAGAACCTGTCTCAAAAACAGAACACAAAAGTTTCATTTTGTTTTGTTTTGTTTTTGTAGTGATTTTTGCCATGGAGTTATAATCAGAAACATTAAAGACTTATCATTTTCCCTAATTTTTTTTAAACAGGATATTTGTCAAATGCAAACGCTATCTACAAAAGTGTGTTAGACTCCTGTTTGGATAACATTTGGAGACAGCTGAAAATTTTACAGTTTATTAAGGAAAAAAGGCCTAAAACCAACTATAAGATCCAAGAATTGCAATGTCAGATACTAAGTAGGCTACAGAGTCAACAACAAATGAAGGTTGAGTATTGGGTTGAAGCAGATAAAGTATTTAGTATAAAGAATGGGTGTAACATGATTTGACGTATTTAACTTTGAGGTTAGAAAATAGGCTATGTTTGGCCCTTGACAGTTTTCTCCTTAAGTAAGATAACAGTAGTCTTAGACTCAGAAAAAGGGAGCATTATTCACTGCCTTCAAATTTAAATGCTTTAATTTCTGTTGTAAACTGTTGTCTTAGATTGTAGAGACGTACATCATAATGTAACTGTCATAATTTACTTTTGTGTAGTGAGCCAGAACCTTATCTGACATAATACTGAAAAAAAAAAACACTTTATGTCTTG
The DNA here is from genome assembly GCF_900095145.1 of Mus pahari. Lineage (NCBI taxonomy): Eukaryota > Metazoa > Chordata > Mammalia > Rodentia > Muridae > Mus > Mus pahari. Next base: position 12,976,681 of record NC_034595.1, on the reverse strand, counting down.
TCTTATATTAGAAATTATTTTCCCACCCATCAATTATATGAAAGCTGAATGAATGAACTTTTAAGGCAAAATGCCTCTTCAAACCCAATCTAGCAGAAAAAAATTACACAAGGTCATACTGACTCTGAATATCAATCTATATGAATTTTTTTCCTTTCCCACTCTGCTGGTCCTCTATCCTCAATTTTATAGTTTCTTGAATGACTTTTAAAGTTGTTAAATCAGGAAGTGACAAGTTTACCATTAAACCTAACTCACTGCTCCCCACCCCCCAGAAAGAAACTGCATGATAAGTAGGAGGATACAAGTTGCTCCTTTGTCCAGTGATGTCAGACCTGGGGTTGAAGTTAACAGTAATGAAGCAGGCCGAGAGAATTTGTGTATAGATGTTATAGACAGATGCTAAGACTCTGCCCCAGAATGCTTCCCTTGTTGATACTTGGTGCTACCAGAGTTGAGAACAGGATTATTTACTGTGTAACCTGTGTGCTCCCTTTCTGTTTTTAAGACTGGGTTGGGTCTCTGTGCAGCAGAAGCTGGCCTTGGCCTTCAGGTCCTCCTGCACAGGCTGCCTGATTCCTAGGAGTACAGGCTACTGCACCCGGTAACTCTGGTCTCCTTGATGTTACGTTTATCTGACCAGTTAAATATGCTTTATCACTGATAGTTTTATCACTGTGGCAAAACTGTAGAAAAGAATAATCCAGCTGGGGGCATACCTCAGTCTAGAGCACTTGCTTGTATGTGTGAAGCCCTCGGTTTAATCTTCAGCACCACGAAAATACAGAAGAGAAGAGTGATTGTTCAGAATCATGTGGAATTCTTATTTTTGACTAGGTACTGATTATAATAAGAATGGACTCAGATGGAGAGAAGCATTTGCTTATTAAAACCCTTAAGAAAATAGAAGGTAGGGACATTTGTCTTGTCCTTTATTTAGTAAATGTTTTAAGTTATAAAAATGTATTCATCTATCTGACATTGACATTAAAATACTATAAATTTGTCTTCTCAAAACCTAGAACTCAGTGGGGTTTCTCTAATGGTTTAATTCTCTAGTTGCTCAAATGTTCATTGGGATTTAACTGACAATTTTTAAATCAATGTAGACTATAAGTCTATAATACATGTATAATGTACTTATATGTATTTTTATTAAGAATATAATTTTTGGTTTTTTAAAAGTATTTATTTTATGTATATGAGTACATTGTCTACTAACTTCAGACATACAAGGGCATCAGGTCCCATTACAGATGGTTGTGAGCCACCATGTGGTTGCTGGAAATTGAACTCAGGACCTCTGGAAGAGCAGTCAGTGCTCTTAACCACTGAGCTATCTCTCCAGCCCAAGAATGTAATTTTATTAAGACTTTTTTAGATTACTCCCTAGTTGCTACATTAGTACTACCTGCTTACAATTCAGTTTTATAAACAAAGAAAAAAATCATAAAGACATAGCATAGTAGGTCTTATAAGTAGTGATTGAGGAGATGGAATTTAACCTGGTTTTCTCAAGTCAGCGCGTACTTCAGCTCTGGTCGCTGATGCCGCCTCTGTCTGCCCTTCCTGCTTTGAGCTTTGGAACCCACTGCCTGCGTGCAGTCTCTATTACACTATAACTGAAGTGTCACTTTCTCCCACAAATCTTTGCTTCCGCTGTAGCCATCTCTTATGGAAGCAGATCATTTTCCTTTCCTTATTTGTGTGTGTGTGTGTGTGTGTGTGTGTGTGTGTGTGTGTAAACTCACTCCTATCTACACGATGGAAGGAGAGAACCAACTCCTGAAAGTTGTCTTCTGACCCCTCTACACACACCAAATAAATAAATCAGGAAAGTGCTGCACAATATTAGCATGCATGTGGAGCTGAGGAAATGTTCCGCTCCATAGGGAAGAGCACCCAGGCCTGCATGATGGAGCACCTCCTCCTTTGACCTCATTTAAGATGATTGATAGTTGGAGCTCTTCATCTGGGTTTCAGGCTGAACACTCAGTTGGTACTTGTCCTCTTTTCAGTATTGCCTGATGACACAAAGGCTTGAATATACAAACTAGAAATGTTTTTAATCTTTCAGACTAACAACTATCCTCAGCCAGGAGCTAGTTAGGCGTACACGTGTGTGTGCTTGCGTGTGTGCGTGCATGCGTGCAGGTGTGCAGGTGTGTGTCTGTCTGTCTAATGATAGCGGAGGAAAAAATCTGGTTTCATCCTCTACATGTTTAGAGATTTAGTAAAGCACTCTCCATGTTCCTAATTTGTCTTTTGGACCAGAGCTAATATACACTTATTTAGGCTTTAGATGATATGGGTTACCTTATGAACTATATTAGGAAATAGTACTCATCCTTATTATTAACAAAGCTATGTGTTATCAAGAAATGTTACACATAATGGTTAACCATTACCATGCTGTCACTGTTTAATAACTTTGTGAACTTTAAAATTGACTGAAGTGCACTAATAGAATACAGAATTTATTTAGACTTGGTTTAATTGTTCTTTAATTAGTTATGCTGACCAGAAATAAGCTGATAGCCATAAGGACACAGTGTTTGAAATTCATATTTTGTTTATAAACAATAGTAAGAAATTTAAATTAAAATTAAAAATCATGGATGGCTGTTGCCCAGTAGGTCTTGTGTTTCTTAGAGAGTCAATAGACAAATGCACACACACACACACACACACACATTCATATCACATTGAAGTGCACCCCCTTGCTGATTTTGTTAGGTACTCCCATTTTTGGCTAGAGAAAAAGATAAGAATCTATTATGATTTGGGGCAGAATAACTTTAAAGTTCAGAGGTAGAGTGCTCACAGGCCAGGAGCCAGTAGCTGTAGCAATGAGTATTTAATATGGCTGTTTTAAAATGAAATGTTTGACCACTTTTGTGTGGCATAAAAAAATTTAGATTGTTTGATCTCAGTGTATACACACCAGAAATATTGCTTATGTTTTAAGCTTTCTGATAAGTAGATTTATAAATATAACATGAAAAATCATATTTCAAGTAATCTTGTTTACAGATTTTTAGTTCATTTTAATAAGAGTGGCCTTGGAAAAAATTATTTTAAAAAAATTGAAAAAGAAGAATCTTGTTGAAAGAAAACTCCCTTTTTTCCAAACAGGTTTAACAATGACTGTTTTACGTTCAAATGACAGAAAAGATTTTCTGAAAACTACCAGTGTTTTAAAAGGGTAAAGTATTTTTTTTTTAATGTATGGCATAGTTCCACAGGAAAGGGAAAATTCCTCCTGGTGTCTGGGCTGTAGCTGTAGCTGTAGCTGTAGCTGTAGCTGTAGCTGTAGCTGTGGCTGTGGCTGTGGCTGTGGCTGTAGCAGTGGCTGTGGCTGTAGCAGTGGCTGTGGCTGTAGCAGTGGCTGTGGCTGTAGCAGTGGCTGTGGCTGTGGCTGTAGCAGTGGCTGTGGCTGTGGCTGTGGCTGTAGCAGTGGCTGTGGCNGCTTGTAGCAGTGGCTGTGGCTGTGGCTGTAGCAGTGGCTGTGGCTGTGGCTGTGGCTGTAGCAGTGGCTGTGGCTGTGGCTGTGGCGGCTGCGGCTGTGGCTGCGGCTGTGGCTATAGTTCAGAGGTAGAGTGCTCACAGGCCAGGAGCCAGGCCTCGGTTTGATCCCTAACACCCAGGGCTCCAGAAATCAGGTTAAGGAAATCTGAAATCCACAGCTTTACTCTCTTCATGAAACATTCCTAACACTGAGCATTTTAACTCTCAACATAGTCTTGTATATTTAATAAAGTAAGCATCCAGGGATTTATTTCAATCTTATTTTAATATCCCCAAATTATTATCACCATTGTTAGAATAGAAACAAAACTAGGTGCTCAGCACTCAAGAGACAGAGACAGGGTCAGAGGCCCTGCAGAGAAGCCTTGTGGGGGTGGCAGGGGTGGGGGCATGGTGGGGAGGGCTAGAGAATGGAAGGGGAGGGGAGGGCAGGGGAGGGAAGGGAGGGAATGGAAGAGAAGGGAAAGAAAGGGGAGAAGAGGGGAGGGGAGGGGAGAGGAGGGAAGGGGAGGGAAGGAGAAGGGAAGGGAAGGGCGGGGAAGGTAGGGAAAGGGAGGTGAAGGGAAGGGAAGGGAGGGGAAGGGAGGGGAAAGGGAGGCGAAGGGAAGGGAAAGGGAGGCAAAGGGAGGGGAAAGGAGGGGAGGGGAAGGGAGGGGAGGGGAAGGGAAGGGAAGGGAAAGGAGAAGAGAAAAAAAACTTTTAAAACAGCCTAGTTTTTCTAACGTTTCTTGTGTTTTGTCTTCAGTAGGCATGCCTGTGTGATTGTGCACAACCACAGTATCGGAGCAGATTTCCCCTGGAGCAGCTTCTCCCTCGTGGTAGAGTACAACCACGTGGGGCACTCTTGCTGGGCCGAGCACTGCCAACTGTTGGATATACCTTTCCTGGCCTTTAAAGTCGCTGTTCCAGACACAGCTCTGCAGAGTAAGGGGACAAGCCAGCGTCCTGCTCCACTAGAGCAAGACTGTCCTTTTCACAGACTTTTCTTTGTTCCGATTCCTATTCATAGAGTAAACATTGTGTTTGTATAACTTCTTTAACGTGCACCCCTATTACTGCTGTTTAATAAAAAAGAGAAAGGTGTGGCAAAAGAAAAAGTAAGCATTTCATTATCTTACTTAGGAAATGCCTTGCTGGATCGATTTGGTGGGTTTCTCTGGAAAATTCCGATTCCATATGTATTTTTTGCATCTGAAGGACTTCTCAATACTCCAGAGATACTCCGGCTGCTGGAGTCCAAGTAAGGCACTGCGTTTTAGTTGTTGCTCTTATTTATGTGTGTATGGTCCGATGAGCTAAATAGTATGCCATGCATATTGTAGTCTAATTTATCATATTCTTGAATATTCTAGTCTTTCTGACCCAAGCCTAGAATATATAAGAACTACTTTCCAAAGAGTATATCAGTTTATATTTCTAATCCCTAAACTCTATTGAACATCTTTTTATGATATTTACTAACTTTGTGAGCAAAATAAAACTTAATTTTTCTTTAAATTTGCACTTCAATTTCTCTTGTAACCAGCACATATAGACATCTTATGTGTTATTTTTCTATAAATTACATGTTCAGAGATTTGAGCCATTTACAAAATTGAGAATGAAAATTTTTGCTTAAAAACAGCATGGAAAACAGGATTGTGAAGTTCTGAATGATTGGCTGGGTTTTCAGGTCATTAGTTTTGAGGTAATACCAACATTGAATGCTTTAAATTCAAAAATGCTATACCGTAGCACACAGGAGTAATGACACGCGTGTTCATGAAGGGTAACTGGTCTATTACTTCAGATAAAATCCAAATCAACAGTCCGTGCTTGTGTTTCCATTTCAAAGGTTACCAGGCATTCTTCAAAAAACTGTTAGCCACGTATACACAGGGAGTTGGCTTGTAGCTCAGATGTACAGTGTTCTTAGTATGTGTGTACAAGACCACTTTGGATTTGTGAGGCCCTGAATTTAACCCCCAGCAACAACTTGACCTGTTGAGATGATTCAGCTAACTAATAACACTACCTGCAGAGGAGCAGAGTTTGGCTCCAGCACCCAGGTTGGGCAAGCTCATAAATACCTGTAACGCCAGCTCAAGGTGATCCAGGGAGTCTGATGCCCTGTTCCAGCCTCCACGGGCACTGGAATGCACATGTATTCACTCATACACACACACATACACACGTACATACATACATGCATAAACAGACATAAAAATTAAAAGTACAATTTGTAATAAATAAATATGAATAAATAGAAATGTAGAAAGAGCTGAACACAACTCAAGGCAAAGGCAATAGAAAAAGCACCAGAGGCTTTCCAAGTGAGCAGGTATAGATTAGAGGAGAGAGGTTTCTAGTTTCTTTTATATGCTGAAGAAATCACAATTTTCTTCCTGAAATTCAAAGAATACATTGAATTATGAAAGGAAAACAGTGCCTCACATAATTTACTACTCAGAAGAGCGTTTTTGGCCATGGCATGTTCTTCACTGAAGACTATTGTCTGTTGCAGCTATAATATCACACTAGTGGAGAGATGCTGCTGCGGGTCACTGAAACTCTTTGGAAGTACAGAGTGTTATGTGGTGGTGACAGTTGATGAGCATACTGCTATAGTTGTGCAGGTAAAACTAATAAAAAATAGAAGCTCAGGTGGAAAGTGGATCCCACACATAATCCTTAGCATAAGGATGGGGAATGAATAGGTTCAAAGGTAGGAACTTATCACATTAAAATATATTTAAAAATAGAAAATCACACATATTGAAACATATACAACTCAGTGGGAGAGGATGCACCTAATCTGTCAGAGACTTGATGTGCCACAGTGGGGGGACACCTGGGTGGGCTCCACCCTCTCAGAAGTGATAAGGGGGATAGGGGGAGGGACTGTGTGGAGAGGGGGCAGCATTTGGGATGTAAATAAATAATACATACAACTATTGGGTACTTAAGATGTATATAAATTCTTTTTTTTAAAGATTTATTTATTTATTTATTATATGTGTTTACACTGTAGCTGTCTTCAGACACTCCAGAAGAGGGCATCAGATTTTTTTTTTTTATGGATGGTTGTGAGCCACCATGTGGTTGCTGGGATTTGAACTCAGGACCTTCAGAAGAGCAGTCGTGCTCTTAACCGCTGAGCCATCTCACCAGCCCGTATATAAATTCTTGAAAGAATCTTTTTATACATTTGCCTTATTAAAGTACCAGTTGCAAGGAAATAGAGATTAGAAATCAGGTTTAATGATACAGAGACCATAAATTATTGGTAAGTGTGGTGAAGTACAGTCTGATTTGAGGAGCAAACATTACAATATAAGAAAGATATTATGGGAAAATTCAAGTCTGTGTGCTGTGAATATTTAAAGTTACTAATTATTTGTTGACTTAGAAGAAATGTCTTAATCCATAGTTATAGAAGGACGTGTCATGAAAATTACACACTTTATCAAAATGTCTTAGTAAAGGACAAGAGGGTCCAGACGTGGAGAGACCTGGGAAGTCTCCTCAGCCCGCCCTTTTAACTGTGCAAGGCAGGCTCCAGGGCTTGCCTTAGGCCACCATCCTTACAGGGCAAGTGTTCTTCCCCCCTGCACCACCAACAGGTTATTCCATAGGCTTTCAAATGTGCTTTCTGCTGCCTGCCCCAGAGTAGCCATGTCCCAGCCCACAAAAGCCTTTACCATCACAGGAGCACTGGTTCTGCTATTGCATCATATCTTGGGCTCTGGAAGACCCACAAGGCTCCCTGTTGATGCTGTCTCTGGTTTTATGTCTACTACAGCTCCCCCATTTCCATGGGATTTTAATTTTTACACAAAATAGGAAACCATACCTATGCCTCTTAAGCTATCATTTATATGCCAGACTATTGAAGTTTTCAAGCAGTAGTCAATCTAATGTATCTTCATTTTCTTTACTTTTATAGGATCTAGAAGAGTTACATCATGAGAAGGCATCAGACAATATCATTATGAGATTAATGGCACTGTCGTTCCAGTATAGCTGTTGCTGGATAATACTATATTCCAAGGAAACACTAAATTCACAGTAGGCAAACATTTCTCTATCCATAGTCAGAGTCGGAGTCTTCTAGGTCCTCTCTGCACACAGATGCTCATGGCATGCCACGCTAGTCATCTAGTGTGCTTTAACTGAGGGACTGTGGGGGTGGAGGCACGTGACACACGCTTGGGCGTTCTGTTCGATCATCCTCTCCTGTCCCAGCTTATTAGTATAAGCATTATTGTTTAAGTGTTTTATTTCTTTGTAATCTTGGGCTTCTTTGCTAAATGATAAGTCACTTTTAAACCTCATCTAAAATCATGTTAATAAATTGAACACATAACTTTGGTAACCAAAACATTAGAAAATGCCATGTCCAGAAGATGGCTTGAGTTATTGTATCTCCTCTCCTTTACTGATAAGCAGAATAAATGTTTCTCCTTTATCCTGTGCCGGCTGGCTTCCCCCTGCCCCCACCTCTGTGCCAGTCTTTGCTTGTGGAGGCTACCGTTTCATGAATGTCATTATTCTTATTGTTCACTGCTCTGAAGCATTTGTCTGTTGTCAGTTGTGTGTCACTCCAAACTCTCCTTTGAATGTCCACCTTTCTAAGATCTTTCCCCTGGCTTTACACCTTCTTTGTGTCAGTCTCTAAATGTATTGTTGTGAGTTCTTTCTCTTCTATTTTATTCGTTATGCATTTTATCTACTACAGCTTTCATCAATATATGTTGGCATCTGTAGTCTTTTGGGGGAATTCCTGGCATAAATCTCTGTTTTTTTGTTTTTGTTTTTTTTTCAAGACAGGGTTCCACTGTGTAGCTCTGGCTGTCCTGGAACTCACTCTGTAGACCAGGCTAGATCTTCCTACCTCTGCCTCCCAAGAGCTGGGATTAAAGCCATGTGCCACCATGCCCACTAAATCTTTAATTCTTTTTTTTCTTAAAGGTTTTTATTTACTTTAATTATATGAGTACACTGTAGCTGTCTTCAAACACACCAGAAGAGGGTATATATATCCCATTACAGATGATTGTGAGCCACCATGTGGTTGCTGGGAATTGAACTCAGGACCTCTAGAAGAGCAGTCAGTGCTCTTAACCACTGAGCCATCTCTCCAGCTCAAATCTCTAATTCTTTATTAAATATTTCGGCCTTCATATTCCACAAACTCTCCAAGTTATCATGTTCAGATATGAACTGACTACATATCCTCTGTCCCCTTAAACCTACATTTCTTTTTGTCTGTCCTTTAGCAATTTTTGACATTGCCTCCTATTCAATTGTCCTATATTTATAGCACCAGTACCTTAGCTTAGATTTTATTTCATGTTGTTACACTACCAGATGTTTTTCTGTCTCCACATAACCTCAGTGTTCCTTTAAGCACGTGTCATATACTCAGTTAATGTTCCTAAAGCCAAGATCTGATTGTTCTGCTCTTATGAAAGCCTTCACTGCAGGACTGGGAAGACAGCTGAGTCAGCAAAGTGCTTGGCACAAGGAACTGACTTAAATCCAAGGACCCAGGTTGAAATCCCAGAACCTATGTTGAAGAGGAAAGTCAGGTGTGGTGGTCTGCATTTTAATCCCAATGTTAGGAAGGCAAAAGCAGATGAGTCCCTGTTACTCACTGGCCGCCAGCCTACCTGGTTGGCAAGTTCCCGGACAATTACAGAGCCTGTAATTACAAAGCAATAGAGTCGGCACCTGAGAAGTGACACGAGACTCTGGCTCTTCGGCACAGTTGAGAACACTTAATCCCAGGCAGAAGCTGGCAGATCTTTGTGAATTCAAGGCCAGCCTAATCTACATAGAAAGTCCCAGCCCAACCAGGGCTACATAGGAGACCCTGTCTCCAAAAAAATGAAGAAGGAGGGAGGAGGACAAGAAAAGGTCATAAACTTATGGATCCATATGCATTTTACACACACACACACACACACACACANAGAGAGAGAGAGAGAGAGAGACAGACAGACAGACAGACAGACAGACAGACAGACAGAGAGAGAACCTTTACTGATCTCCTAGTTACCTACTGAATACAATACACACTATAGCCCGTGTGTGAGGTCCTGGAGGTAGGACCCCGCTGGATTCTGGGCTGGGCTTCCCTGCCTTCCACTAGCCAGGTGCTTTCTACTTCTTCAACTGTTTCCTAGAGACGAACTGCTTTCAGGCCCTTAGGACCTGTCCCCAAGCACTTACTGTGTTTTCTCCTCCATTTCCTCAGAACTCCCTCATGGACCCTTTCCATCCTGTGAACTGCTTAGCTCTCAGTTTCTTCTCTGTTTTGATTCTTTGGAGTGCTTATTCTAAAGCTCACTGCTTTTTTCTGTTAGATGCTCATAAGTTGCTCATTGAGTGAATCATCTTTCCTACCAAATTGCTTCCCAGTTTCCCTCACTCTTATCCCTATAGTACCACATCCTGCCTTACTCACAGAAGGCTTTAGAAGTCCTTTAAATTGGTTGGTAAAGAAGGTACCAATATATTTGACATTGCCTGTGAATTTTTCCTCACTTAAAAAAAAAAGGGGGGGGGGCTGGTGAGATGGCTCAGTGGGTAAGAGCACCCGACTGCTCTTCCAAAGGTCCTGAGTTCAAATCCCAGTGACCACATGGTGGTTCATAACCATCCGTAACGAGATCTGACTCCCTCTTCTGGAGTGTCTGAAGACAGCTACAGTGTACTTACATATAATAAATAAATAAATAAAGCTTTAAAAAAAAGATTTCTTTATTTCTTTATTTCATGTCTGTGAGTACACTGTAGCTGTCTTCAGACACACCAGAAGAGGAAAACACATTCCATTACAGATGGTTGTGAGTCACCATGTGGTTGCTGGGAATTGAACCCAGGACCTCTGGAAGAACAGTCAGTGCTCTTAACCACTGAGCCATCTCTCCAGCCCTTTCCTCACTTTCTTGATGCTTTTTTTTATTTATTTTTTTTTTTTTTTGGTTTTTCGAGACAGGGTTTCTCTGTGTAGTCCTGGCTGTCCTGGAACTCACTTTGTAGACCAAGCTGGCCTCGAACTCAGAAATTCGCCTGCCTCTGCCTCCCGAGGACTGGGATTAAAGGCGTGCACCACCACTGCCCGGAGATGCTATTTTTTATTGTTGTTTGTTTGTTTGTTTTCAAGACTGGGTTTCTCTCTGTAGCTCTGGCTGTCCTGGGACTCACTCTGCAGACCAGGCTGTCCTCAAACTCACAGAGATCCCCCTGCCTCAGCCTCCCAAGTGCTGGAATTAAAGGCATATGCCACCACCACTTTTTTTTCTTGATGCTATTCTTACTTCCAAGTTTGCCAGACTCTTTCTGTGTCATTGTTACCTCATGAGAACAAACACACCCTGGCTCTTAACTCCTCCTCTGTCAACAAACAGCACCAGCAAGGCATTCACCCCTTTTTCAACTACAAGGTAAAGGTTGTGATCTGTGCTTTAACGCTGTCACTCGGAAGGTTAATAAGATCTGTGAGGCACTTTATGCTCAGTGCTATTTATACATCATTTTAAAGCTTCATCCAAAGCTTGACAGTTTTTTAGATAAATTACTTATTTGGAAGTTTTCTAAGGTTGTTTTTAGATTGCTGCTTATATATAGTTTTGTGATTCAATTGAAATACAGGGAGAATAGCAGAAGACCCCAACCTGTTTTTAGTTATCATGTAAATATTTTAGATAGCTTTATTTTTATCTGAATATACAATATGATAATTAATTTATGATATAAAATATAATACTTTCAGAATTTTAAGTTTCATAGTTTTATATCATTAGGTAATTGTATCCTTTAAGTAGAATCTCAATAAGTTGACCAAATGAGAGAAATTGAAAATGCAGAAGAAACGATTTGAACTACCTTAAGTTATTCAGGCCGATAGTTTCTGCACAGGGAAGAGCTCAGCGACCTTTGAGAATCCCCCTTGGTTTGACGTTTGCTGGACCAGGCATCATATAGTTGTACTCCAGGCTATGATTTATTATAGTCTGAGGTAAACAACCCATAGTGCAAAATTAACAGGAGAGGAAGCTCACTGGACAAAGCCCGGATGGAGGAAGCCTCCGAGAGTCTTTTCCTAGTTTACTCAGAGTGCTTAATTTTCTCAGCAACAAGTTGTGACAGCACTTACAAACCTTTGTCCAGCCAGGAAGCTTAATAGAGACACATGACCAGGGTTAAGGGCTTAACACAAGTTGGAGTTTGCAATGCTCAGAAGTGTTCAACCGAATTCATATTATTTGTATAGGCAGCTTGGGCAAAGTAAGTTACTCTGTCAACCTATTTTATTACTCTGTGGAAAATCTTTGCCTGGGTGTAGTGTGACACCGTTCATGAGGAGATGCAAACATGTCTACTTCTCCTAGGTAGGGAGCCAATGACAAAGTAAGGATACCACCACAGCCCAACCTGGTGGATCAGTTTATTAGGTTATTTACAGGAGTGTGGGTGAACGGTTAACTGTAGGAGCAGAAATAATTCAATGAATCTACATCACCCAAAGCCCACCCCAGTGTGGGAGATGGCTCGCCAAAGCTGCACAGCTTTGTAACTCACTGTAACCTGTAACTCACTGCACAGCTCACAGGCGGCTTGACAGGTTGCAGAGTGTCTTTTCCAGGCAGCCCACTTGGAAGAGGCTCAGACCACCCAAGCTGCCTGGAAGAGGCTAATCAGCCAAGCTGTCTGAAAAAAGCTGAGACCAGCTGAGCTGCCTGAAGAGGCTCAGACCAACCAACCCGACTGGAGAAAACATGCTCCAACCATACTGAGCTGTCTGCAGCCTGTGCAGTGAGCTGCAGGGTTCCAGCTTTTCTGAGCTGTTAGCCATGATGGGGTGGACTTTGGTGACTCAATGTCTTTGAGTCATTTCTGCTCCTGTATGTAACCCCTCACCCATAGTCCTGTATGTAGCCACAATAAAGCACGTGGTTCACTGCGTTGGAGTCTAGTGGCCTCCTCACTTTGGTCTGTCACCGACTCCCTATTTGGGATGGATAGACATTTGCTCACAGCTCCCAGGAATATTTTTAGGCAACACAAGGGAGGAAGCTTACACATGAGAGTACTTGCCTTGCAGTTCTTAGTGATAAGCTGGCAATCTCCTCACTGCTGCTTAGAATACACACAGGGAGTGGGTAGAACCACGCTCTCACAGGTCAACAGTCGCCTTGGCTCTGGTTGGTAACTATTGAAGGGGAAAGGTGCTCATAGTGGTATCATGTTCTTTGACCCTGAGATGGAGTACTCTATGTGTCTAACTTTAGTTCATTCCTGGAGATAAGAATGAGATGGATCGGATTTCTCTCCTCACCCCTAATCTCCCTTCACACACAGCCTCACATCCCTAGGTTTAATAGCATGGTTAAAGACAGGAAGTGGAAATATCTTTTCCAGAGAGAGTAGAGTAAGTGCAAAGAGAGGTGGGTATGCTTGCAGTGAGATATCCAATGAATAAACATATAATAATAAAATTCTTCTTAGATACCATCTTACAGAAAAGACACTTCTTCACCTCGCACAGATTTACGCAGCTTTGGTTTCCTCGGGCCTGAAATCTGAAGAGCTGGATGTAAAGGTATCACTTTCCTATACATTTATATGTTTGATTCATAAACTAAAGTTACACTTCACACAGTTATCCAGTGAAAAGAAATATTAAACAGACACAGTTCCTTAAGAGCCAATACAGAGCAGGGTCAAATTATGAAATATATTTACCTTTGGGGTTGTTTTAAAAGTGTTTATGTGTGTTTGTTTATATACACACATAAATACACACAAAGCAAATAAATAAGTGACAGAAACTTTAAGCCTGGTATGGTATATGCATCTGTGGTCTCAGCACTCAGGAGGCTAAGGCAGAAAGACGGTGATTTCAAAGCCAACCAAGGAGCTCTATAGTGAGACTGTCTCAAAACCAAAACAATAGTGATGTTCTTAGTTAAGCCATAGTTAGAACTTAAAAACAAAAACAAAAACAAAACAAAAAACAAACAAACAAACAAAAAAAAACCAGTCAGCCGGGCAGTGGTGGCACATGCCTTTAATCCCAGCACTTGGGAGGCAGAGGCAGACGGATTTCTGAGTTCGAGGCCAGCCTGGTCTACAGAGTGAATTCCAGGACAGTCAAGGCTATACAGAGAAACCCTGTCTCAAAAAAAAAAAAAGAAAAAAAAGTCAGGATATAAAGAAAAATAAATGTCCTTTAACCAAGACAAGCTATTTATGAAAGCTATACCAAGTTTTTATTGGCTACAGATACAAGTCCCTAGACATTCTGGTAGGGTCGTGTGCCCTGGTGAGCTCCTTGTCTGGCCTTTTCTTAGTGCCGCACTCTAAAGGTAGGCATTTGTCTGAGTTCAGGGCTCACTACATTTCTATTACCATTTCCATTTCCTTCATTTAAGCACTCAGATATCCTCACAGCCTTGCTGTAGTTTATGAGTACAGTTCTTGAAATCCTTCTGACATTTAAGGTCTGCACCTGGATTCTGTCAGCCAGTTGGAAATCTCCACATGTTGCATGGCACAGCCCTCCTTGTATGGTTGTGGTATCTCTTGAGTCTTCCACACCCACCTCTGCTTCTCTACATTCAGGCATCCATCACTCATGCAGATTTTTAAAATGCCTTCCTAAATGGTCACCTTTTCTACCTTCTTATTCCATCATATGTGGACATCAATTCCGTTGCTAAGATGCAGCCGTAGGAATGCATCCCCTAGACAGTAGGTTCTGAGTGTGAGAAGCTTGTCTGTTTACTCCTATATCCTGGGCACTTCTCCATCCCAGCACAAGCCTTCCCAGGTAGAAGGCTATCGATAAGTACGCACAGGTAAATTCTCTTGCTCACATACCTTCCATGTCTTCCTGCTTCACTCAGAATAGAGTCAAATTTAGGTGGATTCAAAATTTAGTCCCAAGTAATCATTTGCTCCATAAACCCCCACCCAGTCATACTCAGCCAGTGAAGAGGTGTCATCTGGCCTTTCTTCCCCAGGAATCCTGCTGCCTGTCTCTTAGAGCTAGGTTTCCAACACTGCCTCAGTGAGGAAATCTGCCCCAGTCATATCCTCCATAATTTCACGGCCCTCTCCCATTACTCCTTAGACCTTTATTGGGGTGTGATGTGTTTGTTGCTGGTGTTTTCTTTTGTTCTGCTTTTGTTTTTGAGACAGTGTTATTGTGTAGTATAGTCCTGGCTGGCCTTGAACTCAAAGGTCCACCTACTGACCAAGTCAGCTCAGTCAGTCAACTGGGTCTCAAGGGAGGGAGGGAGGATTGACAAGAAAAAGTCAATTAGACAACACTATAACATGACTGAGTGCTGAGGCTGAAGCTGGTTTATTTTTTTTCCAGTCTGCTTTTATATCATTCTAGGTACATACAAAGAATATAGTCAGTCCTATTCAAAAAAACAAACAAAACAAAAACAAAGTAGTTAAGGAACAAACAAAGCATAGAGGGAAGGTCCTGTGATTACTGTATTCAGGGTCTTAACAAGGCCCATCAAGGGCTGGAGAGATGGCTCCAGCACTTAATATTGCTTTCTCAGAGGTCCTGAGTTCAGTTCCCAGCAACCCACATGGTGGCTCACAACCATCTGTAATAGGATCCGAAGCCCTCTTCTGGTGTGTCTGATGACAGCTACAGTGTACTCATGTACATAAAATAAATAAAGAAATCTTTTTAAAAAATTTAGTCGTTAAAAAAAAAAAAACCAAGATCCATCAAGATACAAAGAACACATTTGTCAGCTGTATTCATCTTGAGCCTACTTCCAAGTCCTAGCCCAGAGTCAAGTTCCTGCCAAATTCTTAGAAGGCGGCCCCCAATGCTCTCCACAACCTACTTCTCAAGTGCTGGGATTAAAAGTATGCACACCTTTGAAAGGTAGGAACTAAGTTCTTTGTAAGACTGTGGCATCTTGTGCAGTGCTTCATACAAAGAAAATATATTTAACAAGCATCTACTAAATAGAGTTAAGTCAAATCATAACCTGTTAAGGATATCAAGTAAGATCTTTTTGAAAATTTCAATCTCATGATGGATACTACACACAAAAGTACAATTCACAGAAAAGTTATCATTATAATAAATAAATGAGGATTCAAATAAAATTAAATAAATACATATAATTAAATAAATATTCAAACTAGGATAGTCTGCTTGGTTAGCCTTCTCCCAGCATGTGGTAAATAATTATATGTATGGCACTGTGTTCAGATACAGGAACACAATACAGAGAAGGAAGTTGTCACCCAAAGAAAGAACTTGAGGGTAAAATGGGAGTACTACGCAGGCCATCCATTCCAAACATCTGGGTGGGTAACTTCTGCCCAGAGAAGAACTACTCCAAAGGCTCTTCAGGTTCATCCTGAGAGTAGTCCAGTTTGTTTGTTCATTTGTTTTTTATAAACTTTAAGATGTGATCATGGCCAGTTTATTATTACTTTGTTTGTATGTCATTAACATGCTTAGGCATCTCACTGTTCTGACTTGATGTCATTATTAAAATAAGTTTGAGAGAGGGGGTGTGGAGCTCTAACTTTAACACTTCCCCAAAACCTGTTCCCTAGATCATTAGGAATGTGGCTAGTAAAGAGCCTTTGTTCTCTTAGGGCAGCTGAGGGTCTTCTGTTCCTCCACCTGACAGCTAGCTAGGCAATTATCTCAGTTGCCCCAGCCAGGCACCCATCTTCCTATGTTTGAGACTGAAAGGAAAATTATACAGATTTAAAGTTTGAGAATGTAAAACTAAGAGAGTAAGGTTTAAAATTCAAAGGCAAGGTCCAGACTTTACGGAGCCCACCCGGCCGCTAAGACTAACAAGACCATAAAGATAAGGGAAAGGAGTGCCAGAGCCAGCCGGGGCTGTCAGGGTTAGCTCATAAACCATCTGGCAAGAAGGCATCTCCCCCGGCTCACTCAGGGTCACACAGACTCTGATACGCCCCCGGCCTCTGGAATTCCGCCGCTCCGGCTGGCGCGCATACTATCTTGCTGCATTGTATGTTCAAATGAGCCAATCACTTGTGGCTGCACCAACTCTCCCTGTCCCCCCCAACCCTAACCCCATAAAAACCCCTTACTTCTGAGGGTCTGGGTCGACTTCTCTGTCTCCTGCGTGAGATACGAGTCCACCCAGAGCTCTGCCATTAAAGTACCTCGTGTGNTTACATCAAGACGGTTTCTCTGTCGTGTTTCTGCGGGATTCCCAGACTCCTGTGACCTGAGGACCCGAGGGAGTTCCTCACGAGGGGGTCCTACAGGGGGATGCAGCTTAGTGGGGTGGGTAGAGTGCTTGCCCAGTGTGCACAAGGCCATGGGCTCAGCCTCCAGTACCACAGGAAACAGCAGTGCATGCGGATAATGTTGCACTTGGGAGGTGGGAGCAGGAGAATCAGAAGTTCAAGGTTACCTTTGGCTACATATGGAGTTCAAGGATAGCTTGGACTACATGAGACCCTGACTCAAAACCAAAACCAACCAGGGGCTCCTAAGTCCATATGAATTATGTATGTGTTAGAATGTCTTGTCACTTTATTTAGTTACCATGGCTTTTGTCTTTTAGAGAACATCAGTATAAATTATTAGCACCTTTTTGTTCCCAGGCATCTTAGCCATAAAAGAAGTACCAGAAAGTCTAAGGACTTTCTCTAAAATAAAAGAAGGTGCTGTTGGTGTTATCTAAACGTTATTCTTGTTTTCATTTGTTAATTTTTTGTGTGTGTGGTACTGATAATCAAATTCAAACCTTGTGTGTGTGGTAGGCAAGCAAGCATAAAGTACTTATATTCTTAACTCTCTAATTTTAAAAAAGCTCTCTGAACTCCCTTTGTAGATGATACATAAATATATTCATATACAACTTCAGAAATAGGCTTCTTGAACCTATTCTGCATAGACTGCAGAATTCTTATTCTGACCTTATTCCTATTCTGCAGTACTCATATCCCATCATAAAATTTTGCCTGTTAAAATAAAGTTCTATTTAATTGAAGCTGTTATATCACCCTGGGAGCATCTGAACCTAATAATGCTTAAACAGGATGTTTCTATACACTGTGTATGTGTTTTCTATAAACTTAGGAAAGTTCTCTTTTACAATATATGCACTCCAAAAACTAGTATCTACGGACAATTTTGTGTTTAATATTCTGAAAGAAACTAGCTGATATTTATTTTGTGAAAATTGTGCCCTTTTATTGTGTATAAGACTCAAACTTAAAGTGCCAGACACGAGGCTCTTCACCTAAGCTGTATCTCCAGTCCTTGTGCTGTCTCTTGAATCATCATTATAGCATGAGATTTTTATTTTATTTCCCGCTTAGGCTCTGGCTCTGTTGCTAGGCTACTATGGGGATAACAGATGCAGGTACTGCGTTTTAGTTGGTTATAAGCTGATATGTGCATGCTGGGACCGTGCCTGGTCCTCCGCAAGAACAAGTGATCCAAGCAGCTGAGTCGGTCATCCCTCCAACACGCGCTCTCTCTCTCTCTTTCTCTCTCTCTCATACAAACACACACACATATACATACACATACACATACACACACAATTTTGGCAAGAGTATCTTAGAATTAAATAAGCTAAGTAAGCTAAGGTTAAATGAAAAGTTACCAACTAAAATGAACACTCAAAATCAAAATATTTTAAATTTTATTTTAGTCACTAGTTTTTGAGAATTGTATACAAGCAAAGAATGTATTTAGATCATATTCATCCCAGTTCTTCCCACTAAGTTCTTAGATCCCCTCCTCACCCTTCCAACTTCATGTCCTCTTTTTTTGTTGTTGTTGTTGTTGTTTGTTTGTTGTTTTAATTTATTTTTATAGCTCCCTAAGTCTTATTTGTGCTGCTCATATTCATGGGATCATGGTTGACCTAGTGGGGACTATAGTCTTATAGAAAACTGATTCCCCCTTCCTGAGAAGCATCAGTTATCAATAGCTCCTGTCTTAGTTAGGGTTTTATTGCTATGAAGAGACACCGTGATCAAGGCAACCATTTAATTGGGGCCGGGTTACAGGTTCAGAGGTTCAGTCCATTATCATAGCAGGAAGCATAGCAGCATACGGGCAGACATGGTGCTGGAGAAGCCAAGAGTTCTACATCTTTATCTGAAGTCAGCCAGGTTCGGGGTGGGGGTGGGGCAGTTACATCTTGCTTCCTAATAGTCTCCTGCAATCTAACATATGGAAATTATTTTTTAGCTTATAATTGCCCCTGGAGTAGAAGAGACTGCTTTAATAATTCGACAAATTGCAGACCACAATTTAATGATGTCGACGAGAGATCCCCATGAATGGTTGGATAAATCCTGGGTGGAAGTTTCACCTTCTAAGGTTACTTTTTCTAAATGTATAATTTAAACATTTGTGAAACAAACAGATATGAATACCTGAATCCCTTACTGATAGCTTATTTTTCCACACTCCCCAAATTGAGTTATAAAGCCAATGACAAACGTTTTAATCTGTAGACTAAAGTAGGTCACTCTCAGAAGACCCCTGACTGAGGAGAAGCCACACTGTTTTCTAGGAGGAAATGAACCTACTTGATTTTCCCTGTATTAACCCACTGGTGGCCCAGCTCATGTTACACAGGGCACCTTCACTGCACTGGCTCCTGAGAGCAACTACTGCTGAGCTCCAGGAACTCCTGCCCGAGGTTCCAGGCAAAGTACTGAAGGTGGGTGAGTGCCACAGGCTCCTGTGGCTCCCTCTTTCCATTCCAGCTTCCTATTTGTACCACATGCATTTCTGAAGGATGTTCTCTGCCTTTGTTTTGGATCTCACACAAGAAAGAAATAATTTACTTAAACTTTCATACAGAATTGTCATTAGCTGCCAAGTACAATATATGTTTTAAAGCCACATAGATAATTCAGCACAGTTTAGCACATTTTAAGGCATTTTGAAATATCATTGTGTTCATAAATATTCAATTAACACATTTATATTTCCCCTTCCAAGAACTTCTACTGGAGCTGGAGAGATAGCTTAGTGGTTAAGAGCACCAACTGCTCTTCCAGAGATCTTGAGTTCAATTCCCAGCAAGAACATGGTGGTTCACAAGCATCTGTAATGAGATCCGATGCCCTCTTCTGGTGTGTCTGAAGAGAGTGAAAGTACACTCACAAACATAAAATAAATACTTCTTAAAAAAAAAACAACAGCAAACTTCTATCCTAGTACGGAAGAGAGCTTTAGGGTTATTGGTGGTACTTTAAGATTCTTAGCAAGGAATAGTACTCATGTATAATTTGAATAACCTAAATAAAATTCATTGTATTTGTTGTGAAACTAAAACTCTAAAAAGTATAAAATTCCACTGCAAGCTGCTAAAAAAAAAATAGATGCAAATTACGATGTTCTCTTTTAATGGCATTTAATTATTTCTTACATTAGTACTTGGCTCAGTGTAGTCTCTATGGATTTAGCTAGGTATCATCTTTGCTTTCTAGGCCTATTACATTATTATTTTTTTTAATTTTCCAGCATTTTTGTAGCATCACTTCCTTGTTCAAGATTAGTTCTCCTTCCATGACAAAGTCTTCGCAGATTTCATCACTTCAGGAAGATATGAATCAAACTGATCTCTTTACTTCTCAGAGTTCAGCTCCTATTATTCAAGAACAGGAAGAATATTATCCCTATGAAGACTCAGAAGAGACCATGCTGAAAGACACAGGCTCTTCTCCCGTGGAGCTAAGAGAAACTCCATGCATGCTGCCATCTGCAGCGCCACACAGTCAGAGGGGCTGCTGGGAGGGCCTCAGCTGTGACGCTGGCACAGTGCAGAGTAACCCTTTCCTAATGAACGCAGAATCAAAGAAAATCGCCTGGCCCTCCTTTCCCAACTGGACTGATTCAGAGTCAGATGTCTTTTCTCTGGGCCGAACACAAGTAAGTTGTGTACCCATAATGCCACTAACTGATTCTCAGAGAAGAGGCACTCATGATTTTGTAAATTGTCTCGAAGCAAAAGGACCCAGAAACAAGCAAGTGTCCACCCCTGTCTTTTTACCAGAGAACTCCCAATCCCACCCTCACTGGGACTTTAAGAAAAACAGTTGTAGAAAACAGATTTACTCATTCAATCCAAGCTGTGGAACAGAACAGATTACCTACAACAAATGGTACTCTCAAAAAGGTGACCTCTTCAGTAATCAGCCTGAGTGTCTGCGGGAGGAGTTGGAAGAGGCCACATACAGAGATGCAGATGCTGGGACTAAGGAGACTTTTGGGGGAGAACTGCCAGCTGTTCCAAGTTGGGATTCACTCTGTGCTTCTGATTCTAATGTAAATCAAAGAGGATTCAAGGGCCTTAATTTCTGCCAAAGAGCCGGAAACTACTTAGGACAGAAAAGGCTCCCTGTATCTTCATCTAATTGGGGAGATTACAAAACACCAACAGGTAACATTAATAGTTGATACAACTACTTCCAGTTATGATTTTTAAGAGCTAAAGCTAGGGGCTGGAGAGATGGCACAGTGGTTAATAGTTCTTGCAGAGGGCCCAATTGGTCCCTAGCACCCACTTTGGGCAGCTCACACACTTGTGACTCCAGCTCCTGGATCTGACACCTCTGACCTCCTTGGACATACCCACATGCAGACTCAAACACATATATATAACTACAAATAATAAAACTATTAAAAAATGATAGCTTGGGCTGGTGAGATGGCTCAGTGAGTAAGAGCACCCGACTGCTCTTCCAAAGGTCCAGAGTTCAAATCCCAGCAACCACATGGTGGCTCATAACCATCCGTAACAAGATTGATGCCCTCTTCTGGAGTGTCTGAAGACAGCTACAGTGTACTTACATATAATAAATAAATAAATAAATAAATAAATAAATAAATAAATAAATGATATTAGGGCTGGTGATGGCTCAGTCACTGTGGTGCTTACTGTGCAAGCCTAAGGACCTAAGTCTGCTTCCCATGTGCAAAAGCCTGGCATTGTGGCCAAGGCTCGTAATCCCAGCACTTGGGAGGCAGAAACAGGTGGGGCCCTGGGGCTCGATGTCATCCAGCCCAGCTGATTTGGTAAGCTCTAGGCCAGTAAGAGATTCTGTCTTAAAAAATCAAATCAGATCAGGATTGATGGTACCTGAGGAGGAACAGCACCTGAGTTTGTCCTCTAGCCTTCACACGCATAAACACACTCCCCCCCCCTCTCTCTCTCTCTCTCACACACACACACACACACACACACACACACTCGTAAACCTTTTCTATGAGCTGCTTACCTTTATTGGGTAAGAACCCCTATTATCTTCTCTTTGATGGATGTTTTTGACTTGACTGAATGTTTATTATCATATAGCCTTTTAAAAAGGACAATTTTGTTTTCTCATTTCTACTCATTATGTCTTTATTTCTATATAATTTTTTATCGCATTGACCTGAACATCTAGAACAAAATGTTAAGATCTCATAAGGCATATGAATGTAGTGTTGTCATGAAAGGCAGTGGGAGAAGAGAAATTTAAGTTTCAGACCTTCTCTTCTCATAGTCTCCTTCCTAAGATCAGAAAAGGGCCCAGAAAAAAAAATAACATTCCATATTTTATTAAAGGAGGGCCTCCAAATCCTGTTTCCACCCTCCCCTCGTCCCTGCCTGCCCTCACCCCCTCCTAATGGCCCTGTCTGTTGTCCCCTGACTTCCTTCTGCTTTCCCGTTTCTGTCCAGTAGACGTCCTTCTGCATTCATGTCACAGGTGTCATTTTATACCTGCCCCAGGAAGGCCTCCCAGTCCCTTTCATAGTTTGATGACCTATAGTAACCCCATACATACATATACAAATTATAATCCATAGTAACCCCATACATACATACACAAATTACAATCCACAGTAACCCCATATACACACATACAAATTATAATCCATAGTAACCCCATACATACATATACAAATTACAATCCACAGTAACCCCATGTACACACATACAAATTATAATCCATAGTAACCCCCCCAATATACAAATTACAATCCATAGTAACCCCATATACACATATACAAATTATAATCCATAGTAACCCCATACATACATATACAAATTATAATCCATAGTAACCCCCCCACAATATACAAATTACAATCCATAGTAACCCCATATACACATATACAAATTATAATCCATAGTAACCCCATACACACATAAACAAATTACAATCCAAGTACCCAGTGAAAGAAAAATTTTCATGTCTATCTTTCATTGCCTGGCTGTTCACTTAAAGTACTTTCAGTTCTATCCATTGTTCTGCAAATGTTACTTCCCTTTTTTAAGCTGAATAAAACCCTGTTGTTTATATGTACAAGGATGTTGTTAGTTTGGATCCTGATGTTTAGCTCTGATTTTTATAACAAGAGTCATGATGGTGTTGCTTGTATTTTATTATGTAGCTGTTTTCTAAATGACCCATATCAAACCTTGGACTCTAGAACAATTACCCATGTGAACTCTATAGACTTTTGAACATGGACCGCTTCTCTATATAATTCTCCCATTTTCTCAATGAGAAAATTCCAGGAAGTTTCTAATTCTGACATTTAAGCTTTTGAACATATAGGTGGGATACTCAAATATCTATGTACAGTTTAATTCATTTAGTTTTGATTCTACATGTGTATGTGTGTGGCATGTGTGCATGTGTGTGTGAATGTTCATGTGTGGGTGCACATTTACCGATGCATGTGCATGTGTATCTGCATGTGTGTGGAAGCTGCTGTCTGGAGCTATGCACATGTGTGTGCACACACATGTATACACATAGACACATGCACACACAATTCACATGCATAAACTAATTAAAATTTTTAAATAAAGATGGTGGAGCAGAAGCTAAACAGCTAATACATGTAAACATACTGAACACACTAGGAACAGTTTCGGTAGTATGCAGAGCCAAGGAACAAAGCATGTGTGAGTTCAAAGTCAGTCAGACCGCACTGAACTTATTCTAGTCTGTGAAGATTGTGGGAAACCTTCAGGGATTAGGAAGCCTGTCTGAGTTGTTTATTTGCAATGGTTTTATTTAAACATACTAGGGCCAGGAGAGACTTCAGAGATCATAGAACCTTATAGAAGAGGAAAAATGGAGTCAGGGGATAATGAATGACTCACACAGTCTATGTGTGCACTGATCTTAAACCACCATTGGGGACAGGTGCACTCATGTTAAAACAATTTTTTTCGTGTCTACTTATCCCAATAAAATGGTTTTCTTTTCTCCTTTTGACAGACTTATTGTACTCACAAGTACCACAACCCAAGAAACGACGTCTAATGTATGAGAAAGTCCCTGGAAGAGTGGATGGGCAAACCCGGCTGAGGTTTTTATGAAAAACAGAAAGGACAGTGCCACCTGCCAGATTCTACTTCCTTATGACAATCCAGTAACAAAAGTATTTAGGCTTGACTCTACAACAAAGAAAATGCTGTTGTTTTTACATTTCCTTGGTGTTTATATCTAAGTCTGCTTGTCTGACTTATCAATTAACATAATAAGCATAAAACCTCCCAAAAGTATTCAGATTCCTGTTTATTTCGCAGGGCTCTTGTCTTTTTAAAGACCTGTCTTTTCACTTATGTGTATGCATGTGGAGTGTGTGCACTTGAGTAGAGATGCCCTGGGAGGCCAGAGGATCCCAAATTCCTATCAAAGTCTTTTTTTTTTTTTTTAAGATTTAATTTTTTATTATTAAATTGTGTATCTACCTGTTGGAATGTACATATTGAGTGCAGTGTCTGTGGAATCCAAAAGAAGGCACCTGAGCCCCCGGAGCCTTAGTTACTGGTGTTTGTGGGCTGTGGGAGCTATGTGCGAGGAACCACAGTGTAGTCCTCTGCCAGAGCAGCAAGCACTCCAACCACTGAGCAGTCTTTGAGCTCCCCACCCCCTCACAGTCTGACAATTTGAGTCAAGCAGTGAGGAGCACCCCACAAGGGCAGAACTGAAGCCAAAGGAGCTCTGCACAGCTTCCCCAGATCAATCAGAAAGAGTAAGAAGAAATGCTTGCAACCTAGACTGTGGGAGGAGTTCACATTCTGTTGTCTGTTTGTTTTGAGACAGAGTCTCACTCTGTAGACCTGAAACTTACTCTGTAGACCAGGCTGGCCTCAAATTCACAGAGAGCCTCTGCTTCCCAACTGCTGAAACTAAAAGTGCGGGCCCTCGCTACCACCACCACTACCCAGCAAGAGTTCCCATTCTTAATATACAAAACACTCTTTCAAACTGGAGGGAAAAAGGAAACCTTTTAATAGAATAAGTCAAATATGTAAACAGATATTCTCACAAGACAAACTTGTAAATATTTAGGATAAGCAACTTCATTGTTTGTTACACAGAGGCTTGTCTACTAAATAAATCACTGTTTTTCACCTATCATATTGACAAAAGGTTGAAAATTCAGATTCCTAGGGTCAGCATGTCAGAGAAGAGTATTTCCCTGTATTGTCTGTACATCCTTTTAGACCCCACTCCAGGCAACAGCTAACAAAATGTAAGATGACTAGGTAGTTTGACACTAAGAATTTATCTTAAATAAATATTAACTATAACATGAAACCTATTTTAAGTACAGCTTGTGTGTAATAGGTAAAATTTATAGACACTTGCTACCAGGACAAACTAAACATTTAGAGTATACCATGAAATTTTATGAAGAAATAAGTGTGCTCTGACCATAGTGAAAATGGACAATTCCAATTTGCTCAAAATGATTTAGTCCATATGGGGATATCTGAGCAAGCGTGAGGTCCACACTTTCTGATGCACGGGCATCCGTTGGAGTGGAGCTAGGAAGTAGCTCAGAGGTGGTGACTGCCCACACAGAGCTCTGGGTGGTTCCCAGATCATAACCTGGGCCTGCCAAAGTCAAATGTTGTGATCCTTGGCTACATAGCTAGGTTAAACAGATGATAGAAACATCAAAAGGACACCTGCATCATGATTAATACAGAATCCCATTTACTGATATCCGAATGATGCTTGGAATTAGGGAGGCCCCGCTGATGGCTTCATTTTCTCCACTTTTGTATTTGTGGTGACCATGCAGGGCTAGGTCAGAGAGCACTGGGGCTGGGAACTCAAGTTTGGTTTTCATGTCATGCTTACATTTACATTTGGAGATAGTAACAGAATTCAGGCATTCCACCCAGTCCCACCTTCTGCACTCACATGCACCGGCAAACAGAAATCCATGGGGCCCTAAGACAACACCAAACACAAACTACTGTTGTCATGGAAAATGATTTATTACGCAAAAAGTAATTTCCAAGCTCTTCAAAGATTATTACAAACACAAACTTTCCTTCTAAAAGTGTCCCCAATTAAATCAAAGGCACATCACCCCAATAAAATACATGTGACATGAATTCTTTTAGGTCATAATATCTTCATACTTTGTTTTTAACCAATTGCAATGTTCTAAATGTAGGCCACATTTAAACATTTTTAAAGGCATGGGCACATTTTTAAAACTACAATCACAATTATAAGTTGTAAAGTATAGGAACTAAAGAAAGATCTAACTGACTTCACACAGGATGGGCAACCTAACAATACAACAATCTTTCCATTTGCCAAGGAGCAGCGCCCAACCTTACTGTCCAAGTCAAACCATTTGCTCGTTGGGAAATGAAAAAGCTTTCCTTTACAAAATCAAGATATCAGTTATTCCCCCAAATGTATACTTTGTTTCATTTAGTTATTGTAAATTTTTATGAAAAAATTTTTATTAGAGTACAAAAATGTTAGGAAAATTACAAATATTCAGTTTTTGGAAATACAACCTTTCTGTCCTGAAATGTAAACACCCAGTAAATAAAACATGCCTCTATCCCATGCAGGGCTACACAGGCTTCATGGTGAAAGAGGTGCATCCAGCAAGTTTGGTAGTGAGGTTAGAAGGAAAACATTGATTTCTGTAGAGTTTTGACCTAGGACCAGGCCGCAGAGAAAATGATTTGGCTCTTGAAAGCTGTTTTCTTGGGACTTGGCGGCAGTCATCCGTCACCATGCGCACACAGGCTTCCTCAGTGAGCTTCTTCCCTGTTGAAGAGAGTTCCGTTGGTTTTCGCTTTAGTGACAGTTACTTATAAAGGAACCTTATCATCTCACAGAACACCAAAAATGCACAACGTAGAAAACATTAATGAACGCAAGAGAATATGTAAGCCTGTCCTGGACAGACTGCACTCACAACTGTGCTTTGTAAAGGAGAACTGTGTCACGGAAGGCAGTTACCTTGGCAACCCAGTAAACCTCTCCCTTGACTACACAACTTATGTCTGATAGCAGAACCAGCCCCAAATCAACGTGAACAGGTTTCCTTTCACAAACATATGACAAAGATGATCACTTACTGTGTAAACACAATTAGGAATATGTTGGTCCCAGGACTAATAACCTATGTCCTTGTCATCTTTAAAAAACTCTGGAACTGTACAGGGGTGAGGGGCTTGCACATGCTGGGCAGCCAAGCTACCCTGCTTTTGAGAGTCTTCATGAGTTAGTCAGGTTGCTCTTGAACTCACCCAGTTTTAATTTCTTTATACAGTTTTTAGGTTGGTGGGTAGGCAAAAGTTGGAGACTGCTGGATTCATACTGTTTTCACCATATCCCACACCAGGGCCAAGCAGGACGTGAGGAGGTCTGGGTGAGAAGGGCTGTTTCCTCTAGACACCAGAGCAGCCAGGGGGACAGGCAGGGAGTCCACAACCCGGGCGTACGCACTAGCTGCTTTCCCAAATATCCTGCGGTCCCATTGAGAATGGACAGGATCTATCTCTTATAACGGCTTTGATGAAGAGGGTTCTTTAATACACCTTCCCAGAAGTTGAAGTGTTTGTAGATGAAGGAGCTGCTGATTGTTGTCATGAGGGCATCTTGACAGCCACTGGGTAGAACCGCCCTTACTCAGAACACCAGGAGGCCATGAGGCTAATCATTTCAAGATCCACTTACCAAGAAAGGTATAAAAATATACCTTGCATAAGTCTTCCTTTGACATACTACTTTTTCATGTCAATGGGTATGTGAACACAGTATTTTCCCGATGCTGGCATTCCAGGGTAATTCTAAAAGTCTGCATCAGTGCCTGCCTGTGTAACTCACCTTCCCTTCTGAACCTGTTGGGGGTGAGGTACCACCTGGATTAAGCCATCTGAAACCTTGGAATGTGGGTGGTAGTTCTCATGTTTGTCATCTGTTTGTTCTGGTGTCTTTATTCTGACTCTGAGTTGCTTCTGACATCCTGGGTCTCATTCATGGTCAGCTTCATGTCTGTTCCTTGCTATGAATTCTTGGTTCTAAAAATGCCTTTGACAGTTCCTGTTGCTATTTCATTTCTTGCCTTGGGCCCTCTCTCTGACTCTCTTCCTTTTCTCTACCATTACTGTTTCTTACTGCTCCAAATGCTGACTTGTTAAGTTTTTTAACTTCTTTTTTTTTTTTTTTTTTTTTTTTTT
>NC_034595.1:12941327-12948628 GCF_900095145.1 Mus pahari | reverse complement strand
ATTTATTTATTTATTTATTATATGCAAGTACACTGTAGCTGTCCTCAGACACCCCAGAAGAGGGAGTCAGATCTCGTTAAGGATGGTTGTGAGCCACCATGTGGTTGCTGGGATTTGAACTCTGTACCTTTGGAAGAGCAGTCNGGTGCTCTTACCCGCTGAGCCATCTCCCCAGCCCAAGTTTTTTAACTTCTTAGGTTGTACTTCTTTCTATAGAAATGTTGGTAATTTTCATTTTTACCTAGTGGATTAAAACTTCATTCTTAGTTACTATAATCATTAAAAACTCTTTTTTTAATGTAGAAATGTAAAACCTCAATGCAAAACACTCAAACTTATGTCATTTTAATTAATAAAGCACCAGAAATGCGTCTTCAGTTATCAACTGTTAAAACTGCTTTAGCCCTATTCACACACACACACACCAGTAGACCAGTAGCTACATTCTATCTTCCATTAAAACAGAGATATGTCCCAGGCAGTGGTGGCACATGTCTTTAATCCCAGCACAGGCAGCAACAGGGGATCTCTGTGATTTCAAGGCCAGCCTACAGTACAGAGCAAATTCTAGGACAGCCAGGGTTGCACAGAGAAACCCTGTCTCAAAACACACACACACACACACACACACACACACACACACACACACACACACACAAAACCCAAACTAAACCAAACCAAACCAACCGGAGCTATTTAGGGAGCTGCTAGAGAACCATAGCCCGAGGTAGACTAGCTCCTCTGTCAAGTCCTTAGTCCCGAGACATGCACCATGACACCAGAGAGCAGACCACAACCCTGGGATGCTGTAAGGGCAGAGAGGGAATTAAGGCCAGGAAATACAGCTGGCCAGCTCAGTTAAAGAGCTTGTGTCCATAAGATGACAGCATGTCACAGACAGTGCCAGAGAACAGGCTTCTCTCAGATAGACCTCTTCCATGTTCAGGGAAGCTACAGCCCAGAAGCACCCAGTGGGCAAGGCAGCATTCTGAGTCTTAACCTCTGCGGCCTAAATCCCTTGGGCAGTCAGTGCCCTGAAGACACTATGGTCCCAAGATGACACAGCACACCCCAACTCACCAGTCTTCAAAGTAGAGCACAGGACCTGGGCTCCCGGAAGGGGTTGCTTCCAGCCGGGACACCGAGCAGCAGGGCGTCCTTGCATGCATTCTGTATGCAGTACTGCTGAAGCTCTGCAGCTGCCTGAGAGACCTGAGAGAAAGCACAGTGTGAGCCAGCCTGAGGTGGGTGGGACACCACTGTCATCACCCAAGGCTGTCTGCTAACTCCAGCCACTCAGTCCCATCATGGAAGACTAAACTCTCTACGACCAAGGATAGGATACTTTTGGACTGCTTTGACAAAGGAAATGCAACTCTAAACCATTTAGAATTCTAGTTTTAAGACCGAATTGGTAAGAAAATGGTTCTTTTTTTTTTTTTAAAGATTTATTTATTATATGTAAGTACACTGTAGCTGCCTTCAGACACTCCAGAAGAGGGAGTCAGATCTTGTTAAGGATGGTTGTGAGCCACCATGTGGTTGCTGGGATTTGAACTCTGCACCTTTGGAAGAGCAGTCAGGTGCTCTTACCTGCTGAGCCACCTCACCAACTCCCAAAATGGTTCATGTACTGATAATCTAAATTTGCCATGTGAACAAGGCTGGGGCTTTGTCCAGTCTGTGCCAAACAAGTAACAGAATTATTCTTCTATGCTGTTCAGAAAGTACAGCTTGCTGGTTAAGAATGTAGTGTCTGGGACTGAGGAGGGGCTCAGTGACAGAATGCTTATCTAGCAGAAGGGAGGTCCTGGAGTCAGTCCCTAGGACAAAACACAAACACAACAGTACTACGCAAATACAACAGCACTAGTCATCATCATCATCATCATCATCATCATCAATAAAACAGGGATATTATATTTTAGCCACGATTTGAGTTTGTCCTTCAAAGGCTTATATGTTGAAATTTAATCTCCACTATGAAGAGTGGAAACTTGTTTATGTATTTTTTATATATGGGTCTTTTTTCTGCATGTACAGCTGTACCCCAGAAGAGGACATTGGATTCTATGAGACTACATTATAGACTGTTGTGAGCCACTGTGTGGGTGCTGGGAATTAAAACTCAGGACCTCAGCAGGAATAGCCAGTGCTCTTAATCACTGAGCCATCTCTCCAGCTCCAAGAGGATAGACCTTGGACCCTCCAGAACCATAAGCTAAAATAAACTTTTAAAAAATGTTACTGTCTTGGGCTGGAGAGATGGCTCAGTGGTTAAGAGCACTGACTGTTCTTCCAAAGGTCCTGAGTTCAAATCCCAGCAACCACATGGTGGCTCACAACCATCTGTAATGAAATCTGGCGCCCTCTTCTGGAGTGTCTGAAGACAGCAACAGTGTACTTACATAAATAAATATTTATAAAAGAAAAAAAATGTTACT
Source organism: Mus pahari (assembly GCF_900095145.1). NCBI lineage: Eukaryota > Metazoa > Chordata > Mammalia > Rodentia > Muridae > Mus > Mus pahari. Next base: position 12,946,184 of record NC_034595.1, on the reverse strand, counting down.
GTCTGTGGTACTTGGCTATTGGCAACAGAAAACTGACTAATACACGTTACATGTATATTACATGTATGTTACAGCTGCTTACCATATGTTTCCACTTGCCACCAAGTTTCTGAAAGGCCTTGGGGATTTGCTTTTAGAGCTAGAACCATTAATTGGTAGCATATAAAGTACAATATAACCAGACTAACATTTAAGCCAATTTTTCCATCAATTGAAACTCAATGTTTTCACAATAATTATAATTAGAGCTAATGATCTTATGTAAGTTATTGATTTTCAAAGAAATGCAGAACCAATCCCATCCAGAGATTGTGTATCAGGGAACTTGGTGAACTCCACATGTGGGGAGTAGGAGCCTCTCTCAGGACCCCTGGGGAAAGGAGGCCAACCAGACCCTAGCATAAAGGTCATGGTAATGAAGGTAAAGTGGGGGTGCTCAGAGAAGCAAACTGAGGTCGGGGTCAGGACCCTCAGCAGGGGCGAGGGAGAGACTCTGTGAGGGAGAAAACCTCAAGCCCTGCAAGCTGTCCCCTGCCATGAGGTTGGGTTATCTGACTCTCAACTCCAGAGGATTCCTCAGGACAGCAAGCTTTGCAGTCCCTGGGAAGGGATGCTAGAAAACCTGTGCCTGGCGTATGTGATACGTGTCCCAGTGTGCCAAGAACATCCAAGGCTGAGCCCTGAAATGAAGCTGACTAGATTCTGGGATGTGACTCCCTTGAAGTGCTGCCCACGTTCACCTGACTGTCTCTGTCTCTGTCTCTCTGTCTCTCTGTCTCTCTGTCTCTCTGTCTCTCTCTCTCTCTCTCTCTCTCTCTCGTGTGTGTGTGTGTGTGTGTGTGTGTGTGTGTGTGTGTGTGTGTACCTCCACAATCCCCAAATGCAGGTAAGTGTCAATCCCCTGTCGAATGCAGGTCTAGTGTCCACAGGGTGAGCAGGCATTTGATTCAGTTTTCCTTCCAGGTCTGATGCTCAACGATACCGAACACTTTCAACAACTCTACTTTTAGTTCCCCATTTTCTCTCTTCAGACAGCCTTGTTCTCTGCCAGGAGCTCCAGCAGGCACCAGTAACTGCTCCCTTTGGAAAGTGAGGGACCACAGCTTCAATCTCTCTTACCCTGAGCTCACAGTGACCACTAGGCGTTGCTGCTCCCTGTAAGGCTTTGCTCCTCTTTCTAGCCAGACCTTGGCCTCTGACCCCACCCCTACTTTCTGGCATACTTCCTGCTCATCCACCATTTGGATCAAACTTCTTTAGCTTTCCGCCCTCAAAATCCTTGGTGGTCAGATACTAGCAAGGAAAAGGGAACCACAGGCCTCCTATCTGGGTGTCAAGCCTGTGACTGTCCAGGCCGGTGAGCTCCACTGTGGACAGTAAGCACTTCCTTTGCCCTTTGCTAGCTCCTGGTCCACTGTCCACAAGAAAACACAGCTTCCTGTTTCACAAGACAGCCATCGCCAAGAGCTGTAATCCGTAATCAGAGGCACTTTATACACATCTCCTTTTTTCCTGTCCCCGAAGATGTCACCCCAAACCCCTGTTTCTTCTACATTCACCTTGCCTCCATTTTCCTTGACGAAATAAAATGACAAAATAAATAAATCTTTCCTATCAACCCAAAACCCTTTGTATTTTTGAAAAAAAAAAAAAGGAAGTTATTTCTTTAAAACCTTTTTTTTTAACCTGTCGGGCTTCCCCTACACCTTACTGGAGCGTCTCTGTACTGTGCGCCTCTTGTCCCTTTACCTTGTAAACCTAGTTATCTGAAATCATTTTGTGTATTAGTTTACCGTATCCAACCCAATCCCCTATTCCCTGGAGTAGCACCAGGTCGGGGGCTAAGGCAGAAGGAACTGACTAGCATGATGGTGTGTCCATGCCTAGCCACACACTTGCAATTACACTAGCTGCCAATCACACATTCAGCCAAACAGCTGTGTTTGGCTGTGTTTGAGGGCCTTCGTTTTAATTTTATCTCGTGGGTGTTTTACCTGCATGTCTGTGCACACCACGTGCATGCCCGGTGCCTGAGGAAGCCAGAGGAGGGCTGACATTACAGATGGTTGTGAGTAACCTTGGGTGTGTGCTGGGAATGGAACCCAAGTCCTCCAGAACAGCAGCCAGTTAGCTGAGCCACCCCTCTTCTGACAATCCTCTCACCTTCCTCCTTTGAACAGTCTCTGGAAGCACGCTACAAGTTCTGCTCTTTGTCTGTTTCACGCTCATATATTTTAATGACCTCTTTCGGTCTTGTTCTGTGGGCGTCTGTCCACACAACCATATCTCTCCTGGATATCTCTGTAAAAATTCACAGATCCAAAACCGAACTCGCTTCAACTCTCAAGGATCCCCCAGCGTGGCGGGGGCAGCCGAGGAAGGCCGAGCATCCTTCTCCAGCATCCATCTCGCTCGCGTCTGTTCATTCGGTGGCCTCCCTCCCCATCTCTAAGCATCATCCTCCCGCAACCGGGTGGGCAGAGCCCAGGTCGCCAGCGTGTCGCCAGCCTGCTGTGGACACGCCCAAGGAGCCCTCGGACCTGGTCCCTGGGACAGGCTGCGTCGCCGGAGGCACCCGTGGGGCCTCCAGCGCCCGCCCGGGGATCCGGCCTGAAACCACCCCGCATCCACGCGCGGCTCGCGAGCACCCGAGGCCCCGGCGCGCGCCCGGCCGGGTAGCTCCCACTCCCGCCGGGCCGCGGTCTCCTGCGCGCCGCTCGGTCGGTCGCAGGGCTGGCGCCGGGTTCGGGCTGGGCGGACGCTCACCTTGATCCTCTCCACGCCAGCCTCCAGCTTCAGCTGCTCCACCAGGCGCTGCAGGGCGCTCACGCTGGCCCCGGAAGACATGGCGGCTAAGGCTGCGCGCGGCGGGCTCGGCTGGGCGGAACGGCCGCCGAGCGGGGTGCCGCCCCGGGGCGGGGAAGCCGCGGCGCCCGCCCCGCTGTCCCCGCGCTGGGGTCGCGAGCTGCCCGGCCCCGCTCGCCGCTGCCTCGGAACAAACCTAGGTGGCGCCTGCGCTGCGAAGGGAAGGACACTGTAGGACTTCACCAAAGAACTAGTCGAACCTTCAAGGAAACCCTGCTCATTGGTCTGATACGGAATGAAGTTACACCAGCCCTCTCACTCACTATCTATGGCCATTGTTTCCAGTCTTCTCCCGAGGTTTTATTTTATTTTATTTTAGTGTGCACATTGGTTTTACAAAACTGAGATCATTACGTTAAAACTTGAGGTTTTTTAGTTTTCTTGTTTGTTTTTGCTTTTTACACTTACTATGTAATAACTATATCGCCATCCTTGTACACCATCGTATCTGTCAGCACTTACTAAATTGGGTAGTGCATAAAGGCAATATGGGTGAGCTTGCTAAACTTCAAAGCCCAGAGACTTTAAAGCATTGGTCTAATTACTTTTAAAAAAGCTTCAAGGCCCCTCTCCAACTCAACCACGGGGGTCCTGGTTGAATTGGGGAGGGGCTGGAGGAAGCTGAGAAGGTTTACCTCATCGGAAGACCAGCAATCCCAACTGACCTGGATGGACCCCGAGATCGAGATCTCTCTCGGACACTGGGCCACCAGCCAGACAGCACACACCAGCAGATGTGGGGCCCCTACACAGGTACAGCAGAGGACTGCCTGGTCAGTGGGAGAATATGCGCCTAACCCTCAAGAGCCTTGAGGCCCCAGGGAGTGGAGAGGTCTGGTGGGGTGGTGGTGTCGGGGTGGGGACATCCTCTTGGAGATGGGGGTGGAGGGGTGAAGGGTAGGGAGAGGAATGGAATGAGGAACAGTTAGAGGGCAGACTAAGAAGAAGATAACAACTGGACTGTAAAAAAAAAGATTAAAGAATAATAATTTTAAAAAATTAAAAACAGTTTCAAGGCTCAAATTCTCATCTCCTGATTCAACTCTGAGGGTTGGCCTCATCTTCAAGGTGGATAAACTCAGTAGTGCTGTGGGGAAAAAAAAAATCCAGGCTTTCTTTTAGCCCTGTCTAAACATATAGGGGAGGGAGTAGAATCTCGAGTGGTTCTCCCCGGCCTATACTAAATACCAGCCTTTCCTGAAACCAATCACTGCTTAAGAAGGATTTGCTGCTCAAGTACCTAGTTTCCCCCGCTGCTGAGTTTCTCTAGACCTAAGAACCACCCAGGGCAAAGTCACCCACGAAACACACCCACAGCCGGTCTCCGTTCAGTGAGATTTTTTCCCCACCCTCAATCCCCTCAAATTTCGGCAGTCGGATTGATCATTCCAACTCTGGAGTTCCTTCTGGGGTCATCTGAGGGCTTCTTCACGGCCCTACATCGAGGGTCAGCTTCTCCTTCTGCCCAATCCTTGTTTACAGCATTCCGTAACAAGTACTAATGAGGAGGGCTGGCCCCAATAAACTTCCAGCATGAAAACCTTCATCTGTTTTCCTGAAGAACCCAAAACTAAGACACCCAGTCAGATAACAGAGTGGAAAATGATTTTTATGAAGAAAAACTGAGGTATTATAAAAAGCAACAGAAGAGAATATAAACTATTAAAACATAGAGGCCCCAAAGCAATTATTCTTAGCTATAGCATTGCACAACTGGATCATAATTAATCAACCACCCTATTACTTAATACAACAGTAAGTATACAACTTGTGCTTTCTGCTCTACTTCCTAGACAGCATGCTAAAAGTAGAAAGAATGGGTCAAAGAGTACCAATATTTATGCCAAACATGGTAGCACATGCCTGAGATCCCATGACTTCAGTGACTTCAGTGGCTGAGGCAGGAGTGACTGAGTACAAACATAAAGATAATGTGGATTAAAGTCTCTCTCTCCTCTCTCTCTCTTCTCTTCTCTCTCTCTCTCTCTCTCT
>NC_034595.1:12931268-12940842 GCF_900095145.1 Mus pahari | reverse complement strand
CATAACTGTAATTTTGCTATTGTTATGAAACAGTGTAAATATGTCTTCTGATGATCTTAAGTGACCCTTATGAAAGGTTCATTTGACCACTAAAGGGGTCATGACCCACAGGTTGAGAACCTCTGATCTAAACAATGAAAAATGGTATCTTGCATCTTTTAAATACCTTGATATTGAAACTTCCTATATTCTCTTCATAGTTTTTTTAAAAACTATGTTTTCCTGTGCTTCTCCTTGTGTGTATGAGTGCTTGAAGCCAGAAAAGGGCATTAATAACAAGGTTCTAGTTCGGCGTTGTCACATACACATAACAGAAAGCTGTCACATTTTGCCAATCAGACTAACTATAATTCATCCAGACATGGCTTGTCCCAGTGCCTCAGTCTCACGGAGACCATGGTTTTTTTGTTTTGTTTTGTTTTTGGTTTTTTCAAGACAGGGTTTCTCTGTGTAGCCCTGGCTGTCCGGGAACTCACTCTGTAGACCATGCCCGGCCACAGAGACCATGTTCAATGTTCTACGGTCGCTAGACCTGAGGTTCACATGTCCAGTCTACCCTGCTTCAACAGTCCAGCTGGTTTGTTTCCGACACGGGGTCTGTGTGGCCCTGGCTGTCCTAGAACTTGATATTTGGACCAGGCTGACCTCAAACTCAGAGATCTGCCTGCCTCTGCCTACCGCATGCTGGGATTGGTGGCACGTGCCACCACCCCTCACCCCAGCAGTCCCATTCACAGTGTCAGCCGCTTGTTAGCAAAGCAGGCTTCCATTCAAACAGTATTTCCAAGGTTGGAGTGTGTCTTAGTTAGGGTTTTACTGCTGTGAACAGTCACCATGACCAAGGCAACTCTTATAAGGTCAACGTTTAATTGGGGCTTACAGGTTCAGAGGTTCAGTCCATTATCATCATGGTGGGAAGCATGGCAGCATCCAGGTAGGCACGGTGCAGGAAAAGATGAGAGTTCTACATCTTCATCTGAAAGCTGCTAGCAGAATACTGGCTTCTTGGCAGCTAGGATGAGGGTCTTAAAGCTCATGCCTACAGTGACACACCTACTCCAACAAGGGCAAACCTACTTCAACAGGGTCACACATTCTAATAGTGCCATTCCCTGGGCCAAGCACATACAAACCATCACATCCCACTCCCTGGCCCCCATAGGCTTGTTCAAACATATGAGTCTATGGGGGCCATACCTAACCAGAACATAATGCAAAATACATTTAGACCAACTTCCAAAGCCCCCAAGGCAGTCTTAACAATGATAAAAGTCCAAAGTTCAAGGTCTCTTCTGAGATTCATCCAATCAACCAACTGTAATTCCCCAAAGCAAGACAGAAAACCAGCTGGGCAAACTCCAAATGCCAAAGAGGTCTAAGATCTCCAACTCCTCTTTTATCTTTGTTAACTACAACAAGCTTCTTTTTCTGGGCTGGTTTGACTCCCTGTTAGCAGCTTTCCTCAGGAGATATAGCCCATGGCTCTGGCATCTCAAACATCTTGGGGTCTTCAAGGCAATTTCAATGTTACAGCCTCTTGTTTCTGTGTCTGGGATCCACACATGATCTTCTGGGCTCCTCCAAAGGGCTTGCTTCACTTCTCCAGCAATGCCCTCTGTAGCACTCTAAGCTCCAGTTGATCCATTCCACTGCTACTGCTGTTCTTGATGATCATGGTACTGGCATCTCCAGTACACTGTGGTCTTCCATTGCAACTAGACTTCACCAATAGCCTCTCCCACATCCCCCCAAAAATAAACCCAAAGGAAACAAGCATGTTTCCAAACATAAATGCAACAGGACTGAACTAGTTAGTTCTCTATCTTTTTTTCCCCATGTAATTTTAAAGAATCCTTTGTGCCAACCACAGTGTTTAGACTCCAGGCAGGAGGTCTGATGGATGTTATAAGACTGCAACTTACTATTATTTTATTATACATTACATCTCAACCACAGTTGTCTCTCCATCCACTCCTCCCCGCTTACCTCCCCACCTCCCTTCTCCCCCAGATCAGCTGCTCCTCTGTTTCCCTTCAGGCCTCCCAGGGATATTGACCAAACACAGCTTAACAAGTTACCATGAGCCTAGGCACAAACCCTCATTTCAAGGCTGGATGAAGCAACCCAGTAGGAGGAAAAAATACCAAAGTAGGCAAAACAGTCAGAGACACTGTGATTCTAACTGTCAGGAGTTCCACAAACCAAGCTAACAACCGTAACATACATGCAGAGGACCTAGCACAGACCCACGCAGGCTCTGTGACTCTACTTCAGTCTCTGTGAGCCCCTATGAGCCCTTAGTTGATTCTGTGGGCCCTGTTCTCCAGGTGTCCTTGTCCCCTCTAGCTCCTACAATTCTTTCCCTGACATCTTCTGCAGGGTTTCCTATGCTCCAAGGGGGAAAAACCCAATGGAGATCTCCAATTTTGGGGTGTTTCTTCATGTGTTTCCATCAGCTGCTGGAAGAAACCTCTTTGGTGACAGCTGGGTGAGGAACTGATCAATAAGTATAGAAAAATATCATTAAAAATCATTTTATTGATTTTTGTTTTCTACCCTAGGTCTCTGGGCTATAGCTTCAGTTCCGGGCCATCCAGCAGTGTCAGGCATGGGCCTGAAATTAGACCAGTCATTGGTTGGCCACTCCTACAGTTCTGCGCCCCTACACATCTTGCAGTCAAGCATAGGATTGTAGGTTGCAGGTTTTGTAGCTGGGTGTCCCATTCTCACAACTGGAAGTTCCCTGGTTACAAAAGTTGGCCATTGGTTCAGGTTCCACATCCTCCACCAGTAGAAGTCCTCAATGAGTAGTCACCCTTGTAGAATGCTGGAATTTCCACTGCACTGTTTCCACATTGCACCCCACCCCTGCCCAACTACCCTCCGACTCCAGTTGTCTCTTCCCATCACGACCCTTCCTGTCACCATTCCCACCTGCAAACTCTATTCTCGTTCCCTTTCCCAGAGAGAGTCATGCGTCCCCCTTGAGCCCTACTTGTTACTTAGCCTTTCAGGGTCTGTGGACTATGGCATACTGTTTACCTAACAGCTAACATCCATGTTGAAGGATATGCCATGTTTGTCTTTTGAGGTCTGGGTTACCACACTCAAGATGACTTTTTCTCTAGCTCCCTCCATTTGCCCACAGATTTCACGGTCCTGTTTTTGTTTCTTAAACAACTGAGTAATACTCCATTGTGTTAATATGCCACCTTTTCTCTACCCATTCTTTGGATGAGGGACATCTAACTTGTTTCTACTTCTGGCTATTATGAACAAAGCTGCTATGAACATAGTTGAGCAAGTCTCTTTGTAGTGGGATAGAACATTCTTTGGGTACACGCCCAAGAATGGGTACTGGGTCTTGAGGTAGCACAATTCCCAATATTCTGAAGTACCACCATATTGATTTACACAGTGGCTGTCCAAGTTTGCACTCCCACCACTGATGGAAGTGTTCCCCTAGCTCCACAGTCTTCCAACATGAGCTGTCACTTTGTGGCTTTGATCTTTGCCTTCTGACAGATAGAAGATGGGATCTGAGCAGTACTGATTTGCATTTCCCTGATGCTTAAGGATGCTGAGTGTTTCTCAGACATTTGAGATTCCTGTGAGGATTCTGTTTAGATCTGTACCTCATTTTTAATTTGATTATTTGGTTTGTTAATGTCTGATTTCTTGACTTCTTAATATAGTTTGGATATTAGTCCTCTTTTAAGATATAGGGTTGGTGAAGATCTTTCCCCATTTTGTAGGCTGCTGTTTTGTCCTAATGACAGTGTCCTTTGCCTTACATAAGGTTCCATTTATTAATTGTTGACCTTGGTGCCTGTGCTATCAATGTTCTGTTAATGAAGTTGTCTCCTGTAAGAATCCTCACTTTCTCTTCTATCAGTTCAATGTATCTGGTTTTATGTTGTCTTTGACCCACTTGCACTTCAGTGCAGGGTGATAAGTAGGGACCTATTTGCATTTTTTTTACATACATTCAGTTGAACCAGCACCATTTGTTAAAGGTGCCTTCCCCCACCCCCACTGCCTCTTTTTGGCTTCTTTACCAAAATCGAGGTGTCCATAGGTATGGATTTATGCCTAGGTCTTCAGTTCAATTCCACTGATTAACGTGTCTGTTAATCAATGGCTAATTTATGCCAGTACCATGCGGTTTTTATGACTTTAGCTCTGTACTAGCGCCTGAGATCAGGCATGGCGACACCTCTAGAAGTCCTGTTGCTGCTTAGGATTGTTTTAGCTATCCTGGGTTGTTTTTCCATATGAAATTGAGTATTGTCTTTCAAGGTCTGTAAAGAATTGTGTTAGAATTTTGATGAGGATTGCCTTGAATCTGTGGATTGCTTTTGGTGGGTGTGATGGTTTGTATATTCTCGGACCAGGGAGTGGTACCATTTGGAGATGTGACCTGGTTGTAGCAGGTGTGTCACTGTGGGTGTGGGCTTAACACTCACACCCTAGGTGCCTGGAAGTCAGTCTTCCACCAGCAGCCTTTGGGTGAAGATGTAGAACTCTCAGCTCCTCCTGCACCATGCCTGCCTGGATACTGTCATGCTCCCACCTTGATGATAATTGACTGAACCTCTGAACCTGTAAGCCAGCCTCAGTTAAATGTTGTTTTTATAAGACTTGCCTTGGTCATGGTGTCTGTTCACAGCAGTAAAACCCTAACTAAGACAGTGGGATGGCCAGTTTTACTATGTTGATCTTACTGATCCATGAAGGAATGCAACTTATAGAAACTGGAGAATTCATTACACACCAATGAAGAAAGGACTAATAGCAGACTGTAAGGAAGGCATTTATATGAATAAAACCCACAGGGTAATTTTGAAGACTTCAATTACACGAATTGATGAAAAATGGGCAGCAATGAGCAGCTACTCTGACAGCCCCACCCCTCCTCCCCACACTAACAGGGCTGAAGGGCCTCAAGTCTTCTTGGGTGTCTCTAATATGAAGAGATTTCCTTTTGGTGGAAGAGTGCAGTGAAGTACAGTGATTACTGCAAGCAATGGCCTTTCCTTCATCCCAGGAATTTGAAGCACAGTGAACAGAGGGAAGGGGGAAACCCACCATTTTTCTGTAAGAGTCCACTTTGATTCATGCAATGACTGTGCCCAAGCTCCCACATAAGCAGCCTTCAGTGGACAATTCTAGAAATAGAATACAGAAATTAAAAAAAGACAGACAGCAGGGCGGTGGTGGCGCACGCCTTTAATCCCAGCACTTGGGAGGCAGAGGCAGGCGGATTTCTGAGTTCGAAGTCAGCCAGCCTGGTCTACAGAGTGAGTTCCAGGACAGCCAGGGCTACACAGAGAAACCCTGTCTCAAAACAAAACAAAAACAAAAACAAAATACAGACAAGAGAATACCCAAAGATAGACAGAGTCTTCACTGGCTGATTCTCTCTTCTCCTTATGAAGAGGTGTGTTAGTCAGTCTTTACTGTCAACCTGATTGATGACTTCGACTTAACTGTGAACAGAACATCACTGAGGTTGGCCTGTGGGTATGTCTGGGGGATCACCTTGATAATTGATGTAGGAAGCCCTAGCCAGCAGCCCCATTCCCTAGCAAGGAACGCTGAACAACATGAGAGGCAAAGATACGTGCACTCTTTCCTTACTCTTGTGGGTATGCTGGTACGAGGTGTTTGAGCTTTAGCCTTCCACCAGAATGACGGACTGTAACTTGCAACTGTAAGCCACAGAAGTCCTTTCCTCGCTCTACTGCTTCCTGCCATTTTGTTTGTCAGAGTACCAGAAAAATACAGGTAATCAAAGATGTTTGGAAAATGGTGAAATACACTAGTACCGGTATTTCTTTCTGTTCCTTATGGCATAAATTTGTTCTTAGATAATAATGAGCGACAAGTGCTAACACTGATTCTCCACAACCCTAAAGAATAACAAGCACACAAACATTTCCAACTACAGTTTACAGAACTCTAAAAATTATAGCATTTCAGAAGCGCAGAGCTACAAAGAGTCCTACTGACAGCCTGGTCAAATTCTATTCTTGTAATTATCCACTGAAATTATTCAACCTCATTAGAATAACTGACCTTAAGTCTTTTTGCTAATTGGCAAGGGTAGACTCATGCATGTAATCTGGACTGAGCTTTGTGTGTATGTGTGTGTGCGTGTGTGTGTGTGTGTGTGTGTGTGTGTGTATGGGCATATACACAAGTGTGTGGGTGTATGTGGGGACCAGAAGACAGGATTGGTTGTCATTTTCAGGTGCTCTCCACCTTGTTTTCTGAGACAGGTTCAGTATGAGCAGGCCACCATTGCCTGGCATATTTTACATGAAATGGTATGTGTGTGGGGAGGGGTACAAAGTCAGTCCCCACTGTCTGCAAGGAAGCAATTTATCAACCAAGCTACCCAGTTTCTGGGCTGAGCTTTCAAAAGGATCAATGTACTTCACCTAGAAATAAATCCTTCATACCTACTATGCTACACTAATATTTTAAAAGTATATGCTACCAAAGCAATATGTTAATTGTTACATAGAACACCAGGCAGCATGATGCACCCCATTTTATTAAAATGAAGCCGTAGGGTAGATCTTCAACGGAGCTCTGTATTTGAGTGTATACGGTATTTTGGTAGAGTACCAGGTTTGACTCAGCCATTCTGCCATTTACATTCACTTCCGTAAGTATAAAGACACACTTATCCCCTAGAGGGTGACGGCAGCATAGCACTGCCTGACTTCCTTCTAGCTCAAATGCACATAAGGCCCTCATGTGCATTACAGTTTAAGCACACAAGTGCTCGGAGGGAGCGATGGAGGGAAGAAGGGAGGGAGGGAGAGAAGCAGCAAGTGGTGTTATAAAAGACCTTTCCACGAGGTCCCCTCTGCAGAAATGTCTGAGAGACCAGTTAGTCCTATAATGAGACCGTAATTGGAAACATCCCACAAGGACATGATGTAACCCACTCTCCTGGAGAGTTTCTGATCTTATCAAGAGTAGAATCACAGGGCAGGAAGTGCAGAGGTTCTAGAATGCTCTCCTAGAGAATACATTGACTAGGCTCAAACCTGTAAGGACTACAGTAAGGACAGTATGCTACTGAATGGTTCTCCTGGAGAAACTGTGTCCAGAAAGACACAATAATCTGATCAAGTGCTGTTGTCATTATTCTGCTGTTGTTTTGTAAAACTAGAGACCAGGAAAGGAGGAAAATCTAGCACTATGAGAACATAAGCAACACTCTTGAAGAAGAAACACTTCACACAGAAGTTTTAAATGGTATCTAATAAATTTCATGTCAAATTTAACTAAACATATAAAAATTTTAAATGGCAACTAATAAGTCCCCATGTCAAATCTTTTTAAACAAAATCCACAAATAGATTATAAAAATTGAACCATCATAAATGTCTTCTGTATAAAGTTTTAAGGGAAAGTAGAAATTTCTACATTATTCTGTTTAATCATATGTTGTGAACGTTAGCTACTGCTGAGAGCAGCAGGCGTGTTTCCCAAACAACTGCTCTGCAAGTGATGTCACAATTAGAGTGTGGCACAGCAGCACCTCAGCGTCTTCAGTCGTCCACAAAGGTCAGCCGTCCAGGCCCTTCATTCTTCATCCACCTGCGGTAGCGCTTCCACCGAGGGTCATTTGCCAATTTTTTCTTTAATTCTTCCTCTTGTTCCTGCTTGTAGACCTGTGAGCACACACAACACGAAATGACTATGATACAGAGAGAGACCTGGAGGAGAGCGTGTTGATCTGCTTCCTGGAGACGGAAGCAAACACTAAAGCAAGAACTTGAATATCCAGAGTGAGGAAAACAAGAGCTACCACTTCTCGGTTTTGTTTCTGTGATGGGGTCTTGCAATATAGCCCAGGCTGGCCTGGACCTTGCTGAGTAATTCAGACTAGCGATGAATTCATAATCCTCTGTCTCAGGCCTTCTAATGTCTAGGTTTATACACAGGCAAATACCATCCTTGTACCTGGCCTGAATTAACATTTTTTTCCCTAACCAAGGAACAAATTGGTCTTATATATACATTTGCCTCCAAACTGAGTTTAAATCTACTTTTCAAAGATAATTATTAGGTTTTTTTTTTCTCTAAAGTTATCAAAAAGAGGTTGTATAAATCACATAGGTTAAGAATCAATTACTTCGGGGCTGGTGAGATGGCTCAGTGGGTAAGAGCACCCGACTGCTCTTCCCAAGGTCCGGAGTTCAAATCCCAGCAACCACATGGTGGCTCACAACCATCCATAACAAGATCTGACACCCTCTTCTGGAGTGTCTGAAGACAGCTACAGTGTACTTACATATAATAAATAAATAAATCTTTAAAAAAAAAAATCAATTACTTCTTAAAGTTTTAGTCAACTGAAAAACTTCTTACAACCAGTTTTATAGCCACATTTTTAAATTATTGCTTTCAAATATTGTAAGCAATGACCAATAAAACTTCAAAATATAATAATTCAGCCAAATACAATGATCTGAAAAGTCAGGGTTTATAGCAAAAATCTTTCAAAGTGCTGTGGCTATGTGTGCATGTGTGGATGGTGGTGATCATGTGTGTGCTTATAAACACGTGGAGCAAGCAGAGGTGAAGTGATTTTTCTCCATCACTCCTTCAGCCATCATCAGCCTTTAATACAGGCTCTCTCACTGAACCCAGAGCTCATGGATTTGGCTGGCTGGCTGGCCAATGAGTACCTAGGATCTACTTGTCTTCACCAAATTCATGTGGTTTCTGAGAGCCCAAGCTGAAGCTGTCATGTCTGGGAGGCAGGGACCTGACCAAGAGCTACCCATCCCTTCAAATACTTTTAAGAGCTAAATTATTGTATATTACCTCCCATTTTTCGGTAATTTATATACAGGAATATATTTACTTGCTAAACATCTGACAACTTCTACTAATTTTGTTCTCAATAAAAATATATCTTGAGCATTACATACAAAATGAAGTTGACTACAAAAGAATGCAACATCTAATGTTTCTTAAATTGCTGAAGAATCTTTTGTGTGCTCAATGCTTATATTCTTACATTAGCCAATCACTGGCTCCATAATGCAGGGCACTGCAATTGCTGGAGCCTTCAGCTCTGTGGCTAGATAGCTGAGCTCCTCTTAGTAACTTCTGTAGCTGATAATAATGAAAAATAATACTTAATGATAAAATGGCCCAGGTTTAAAGGCATTACAATAACTTGGTTTGAACTGAAAGAAACATTCCAAAATGTGACAGTACTATTCAGAAGATTCTATTTCAACAAAATTTCTTTTTTTTTTTCCTTCTTTTTCTGTTTTGCTTTTTAGAAAGGAAAATTTTAATTAGTGCAAAGAACAGAAATCACTAAAACCACCCGTGCACATGCCACTGCACTGCAATCTGACAGCTGTGCACAGGCCACAGCACTGCAATCTGACAGCTGTGCACAGGCCACTGCACTGCAATCTGACAGCTGTGCACAGGCCACAGCACTGCAATCTGACAGCTGTGCACAGGCCACTGCACTGCAATCTGACAGATCCCGTGCACATGCCACTGCACTGCAATCTGACAGCTGTGCACA
>NC_034595.1:12910481-12931008 GCF_900095145.1 Mus pahari | reverse complement strand
AGATCCCGTGCACAGGCCACTGCACTGCAATCTGACAGTTAGATTACTCTTAGTTTTTCACCGGGAGTAGCTGATTAGAGTGTTTTAAGTACAGCTTTAAAAAAGAAAAGGCAAAAAACAAATTTAAGTTAAATACCCACTGTCCCATTATAAAACATAGCCACATTTTCAATAAAAGTAGGAGCTGCAGTCATCTTTGAACTCTGGAACTTCTGAAGTGACTCCATGGACCTGCAGTGTGGCAGAGACCACATGCTGGGGTCAGCCACTGGCACCCACCTCGTAATTCTCCTTTATCCAAAGCTCCCGCTTGAGAAACATTTCTTTCTGATGGTCCTCTAGGCTGTCAAACTGAGACTGGGACATCTTCATGGACTTACGGATGATGTAAAGTCTCTCTTCCTCCCCGTACTCTTTGCCTTTGATGTTAAAGTTATAGATCCACCTACAATACCAGGCTATGTAAGAGCACAGATGAACCGGGGCGAGGATGACCTGAAACAAGAGGAGGTCCCGAACTTGGGGTTTCTGGTAGCCCCCCTTTATGTCTATTTTACTTTTTATAATGTTCTTTATGATGTTCTCCTCCTCGTCACGGATTTCTTCTTTGGACTTCTTGTTTTTCCCTTTTTCTTTGGCTTTTTTGAGCAGTCCCTGCTCCTTGGCGATTTCTGTTGCCTGGATGCGGTACTTGGGCACTGTGGCTAAGTAGCTGATTGCTTTATTGTAGCTATTCCACCAGCTGAAATACTAGAACACAAAATAAATAAAAATAAGTCATTTTACTAGCAAAACTCATCAAAAGAAAGCCACAGCAGAAATCCCTGTGAATGCCCCCAAGAAACCTGGCTGACGGAAACTGAGGACCTCAGTCAGGTGTGCAGTCTCCTGCCCTGGCACCAGCCCTTGGCAGGGGAGGCAGGAGGATCAGGAGTTGGAAACTAACCGGGGCGAAGTAGAAAGAACCTATCTCAGAAAACCAGTGACAACAGTGACCTCGAAGATCTTCATCAGTATGACACCTCCTTCCCTTTGCCTGCCAGAATAAGATTAAACTGCATAGCAGCTAGTAAGACATTTGTTTAAAATTGGAAGGGTGTGATCTCAGGCAACTTTATTCTTTTTTCTCCTTCCTAAACCATCTACAAGTCTGACAGGAATGCTTACCACATTCTGAAACATAGACTCAAGTATATTGGAACTCTATGCATTTGGTTCAGTTCCCACACGAGTAACCCCTGGGATCTACCAGAAACAGCAGGAAGAGGAGGGCAATCCTTCTACAAATGCTAGGAGTTGAAATACACCACCTATGTGTTTATTAAGAAGCTGAATATTGTTTCTAGCAGTTAACCTAGAGAAGCAATCTCCAGGGTTAGAGAGAAAGCTCAAAGATTAAGAACACAAGATCTCCTTGCAGAACACCTCCGTTTGTTTTCCAGCTCACACAACTATAGGGAGAATGTCTCATGTACTGACTGGAAGCAACACCTGTCAATAAAAAGCTGATGGCCTATTAGCAAAAGGCAGGAAGCAGAAGGTGGGAGTTCCAAGAGAGAGACTGGAACTCTGGGAGATAGTCCGAATCGGAAGATTCAACACCCAGACTCAGAGAAAGTTGGTCATATGAAACCGAGGAGAGGGAAGCAGCCATGTCACAGACATGCGATAGTATAAATGGGTTAACTCAGTTAGGAGCTAGTTAGGGAGCAAGCCTAGGCAGTAATAATTCATAAGTCTCCGTGTCATGATTCGGGAACTGAGGCAGACATATAAGAAGCCCAAACGGATACATACAACCGCCTGTAACTCCAATTGCAGGAAAGCTGACACCCTCTTCTGGCCGCCACAGACACTAGGCACACACACACACACACACACACACACACACACACACACTGGTGGTTACACACGCACGCATATGTGCAGGCAAACACAGATACACATAAGAATAAAGCCTTTTAAAAACTAAAAGTAGTTCTCAAAGCTGCTGACTGTTTTCTTCCTGAGGAGCCCTCTCCCTCCAGACGAGCACTCGAGAGGCGTGGCTAGCTTAAGACTAACAGAGAGGACATCACTCCAGGCTCAACTCTGACTCTGTGGTAGTTTCAAACCACACCAAGAGTCCCTCTACCTCCTTGAATGTGAGCAGTGGCTCCTCCAGGGATGCAGGACTGTGTGCGGTGTTTGGGAGTACTAATGAAGGCAAGCACCATAGCATCAGCCAATGGGAAGCCAGCCTTATTATTATTATTAGGCCATGGTCAAGGGGTTCTTAACTTTTCCCAAGTTTATGAGAAACCACTGAAAAGTCCTATAAAGGCGACGATATGATCTGGCTGTTATGTGGTGGCCAAATACTCTTAGGAGGGAGAAGAGAAAAACGTTTCTTGTTTGTTTTATAGTATGCAATATTTGAGGTGGTTTAAATGGAAATTGTCCTGTAACTTCAAGTGTTTGGTGGCACTGTTTGGGAGGGTCTGAAACATCGAGGGTGTGGAGCTGTACTAGAAGAAGTGCAAGCCTGGGAGTGGGTTTTGAGAGTGTATAGCCTCTCTCCACTTTCCCATGATGAACTATGGTGGAAGTCATCAGTCAGGGCCACCTGCTACCATACCTTCCTCACTGTGAGGGACTCCCTCTGGAACTGTAAGTCACAGTTAATTCTTCCTTCTCCAAGTTATTTCTGTCCTGATATTTTATCACAGCAATAGAAAAGCAACTGCTAGACTAGTCACCATAGTTCCTCAGACTCCCTGATGACAAAGCCTCCCCTGCTAGGGGCCTGGGAGAGGGTGTGCACATGTGTGACACACGTGTGTGTGAAGAGACGCATCATGTGATACAGCACCATGCATAATGAATATGTACAATGAAAAAAAATCCTAAAAAACAAATCTCAACTGGAAACCAATTTACAAAGTATATTTATAATACAGATTTAATGGCACTAGGCAACAGAAATATATTTACACACAGAGCTATATATATATATTCATGAGTACACACCTGAAACATTGAAATGGCACACACACTGACCAAGATCACCACCCTAACGTCCACTTTTGGGGCTAGGCGCCTGCTGTAGTAGTGGTAGTAATGGCTATAGTATTCCTCTGGGTGATCCAGCATGTAGTCATAATCCTTCCGTGTTTCTTCATCCTGGGAAGTGAAGGAGATGCGACTTTACATGGTATTTCATTAAGAGCCTCAGTCTGTGATCTGTTAACTTTAATAAAATATCAAGTCAAAAAACTTTCCAATACTCTTAGAGGCATGTATACCAACCGTATGTTAGGTATAAAGACAGAATAAAAGCATTCCCCAAATTCTTTAGAATTATTAGTATTCTTGGGAAACCCAACATTTTGACAACAAATAACCTTCAGTTAATGCTATAAAACAATACTAAGTTCCTGTAACTTAAGGACATTCTGACACTTATTCATAAACCACAGAAAGGAAATGTGGCTCATCTACTATTTATATTCACAATCAGGTTTCAGCTTTGTCTAGAAAGTTTTCTGCTGAAAGCAATGATTAAGATAGCAAAAAGCAGGTAAAGCCAGTCTGTGCCTAACCATCTCTACAACACTGAGACAGCTCTGAGATAACACAAAGGTCAAAGTCTAGATTTATGACCTTTCTCTGAGCTTCATTCTTTCTTTGTAAAAAAGATACAGCCTGTCCTAATCTTTCCCATGGCTGCTCTGACATCAGAGGACACTGCGCAATCCCCTTGAAGATGTGCAGTACTTACTATCATGAAACAGTGACAGAGCCACCTCATAGAGAAGGTAACCTATTCCTATTCATATAGATTCTGTCCAAAGAATTCTGAAATGTTTTAGGGATACATGTACTTCTTTTTGTTTGTTTATGATGTGTGTGGGTTTGCATGTACACATGTTTATGTATGTGAGTACAGGCATGTGAGCGCCACAGCAGGTGTGGCCATCAGAGGACAGTATTCAGTGGCAGTCCTTACTAGCCACCTTGTTTGAGACAGGCTCTTCTTGTTCGCTGCTGTGTGCACCAAGCTCGATGGCCTGCATGCTTGCACGACTCTTCCATCTCCCCCTTCCATCTCACTTCCTTCTACGGTGGGAGAAGCCTGGGTTTATAGACACACAGCACCACACCCTGCTTATGTGGGCTCTGGGGATCTTACCTCAGGGCCTCATGCTTACACAGAGCAAGCACTTCCAATTCCCTCCTTCAGCATCTCCCATCACAGTAAATACTTCTTAAAAATCTCTTATTTTCTTATGTAGTCAG
Source organism: Mus pahari (assembly GCF_900095145.1). NCBI lineage: Eukaryota > Metazoa > Chordata > Mammalia > Rodentia > Muridae > Mus > Mus pahari. The sequence goes on along the minus strand of NC_034595.1, from coordinate 12,926,730 downwards.
TATCTAACAGATAAACATTTTATTGAGCTACCTTGGATAAAGATTCAGTTTTATCTCAAAAGAAACCTAATTTTCAATTTGTCCCATTTTACAAAAATGGTAAAGACTAAGACCAAGTCAAAGTCTTTTCAAAGTTTTCTATATGGTGTGTAATAGAAACCATTGCAAAATAATGATAATAACCTGAGAGGTGCCCTTCTAGTCTAAACTGCTCATCCATCAAGCTACTGAGTGCCATGTTGCTGTGGCAGATGCCCTGGGTCTGTTTAGGGCTTGTCTCCTTTTGAGTCCTGCGATATCTAGCTTCTTATAATTAAAATAACAAGTTGGCTAATGATAAAATCTTCCCTGTGTTTACTAAAATCATCAGGTGTTATTTTTCTATATAAAAAAAAACCAACAACAACAACAACAAAAAAAAAAAAACAAACCTCTGAACTTAGGGCTGGAGAGATGGCTCAGCAGTTAAGAACAATGCCTCCTCTTCAGGGGTCCTGAGTTCAATTCCCAGCAACCACATGGTGGCTTACAACCATCATGGGTTCTAACTATAATGGGGTCTAGTGTCCTCTTCTGGCATGCATATAGAGCATTCAAATATATTAAATAAATCTTTTTTTAAAACCTCTGAACTTTAGTAAGAGTGCTCAATAAAAGTTATCCCACATTTATCATACTTAAAATATTTTAAGTCTCACTAGTGTAGGAACGTTAGTATTGAGTAGTCACAGGTACCTTTAAATGCTGTCTGACACCATGTGGAGGGCCAGGATAAGAACTGTCTGTTATGTATAAGCAAGAGCGGGATCGGGCTGACGCAGTCTTCAAATTCAAGCAAGTACATTCTCGTGTCAAAGGGTTTTCTCATGGCAGGCTCTGCCATCAAGGGACCATTCCTTACCAAGCCAGCAGCTTCTAACCTAGAAGGGGCCATCTCTACAGCAGTCACACAGGCAGCTCTGAGCACATCTCTTAAGGTGTCTCACTTGATACTTTAAATATCTTTATAGAATTTCCCTCTTCTCCCACCATGTTTTTGATTCTGGTGGCTAATTTTATAGAAATGTCCTCATTAGGCCTGAAACTTGATTTTAACCCAAGCTTCCAATCTTGACACACTGTATCCAAGCAAAAATCTTCGTGCTCCAACTACATTGCATGTAATTTTGAAACTAAATGCCACAATGAAATCAGATTCCGGCACCCTCTGCGGCAGTCTCCAGAGCCCTCTGTCCAGCTGTTGGGTTGTTGCACTCCTAGTTGAAGCATAGAACAAGGTGTTTGAACCCTGGTATATGGACACCAATGTGTGTGGATATTCACTCTTCTTTCTCCCCTTCTCTTAGTGAAGTTCACATTCTATGGAACACAGATGCCACTCCTGCTAAAGCATTATATCCAGACCTCCCCCAGAGTCACCATCTTCTTATGACTCCAGGTACTGGACTCCTGAGAGCGTGGTAGCCAAAGCTCCAGCAGTGACTCCATGCTCACCTAGTGTGCCCCTCTCCCAGGCCTGTTCCGAGCTTCCTAAGGCCTGGCACTACACAAGACTAGAAAAGGTCACAGGGCCAAATCTAACTTGTCTCAGGATGGTGTCTTTCTCTAAGGGGCACCACAACTGCATGTGCCTGTCTGGTTTTAGAGAGTCGAGCACCGGCCACCTCCGAGCTGTTATCATTTACTCATCTTACTTAACTCTCACTGGAAAGCCTTTTGTTCTTCTACAAAATGAAAAGAATCTTTGAGTGAAAGCATTCATGCAATTTAAAAAATATTGGAAGTTGGTACAAAGTTCTCTCAATAGACAGGGGTAAAAATCCTATTTTTCAGCAACCTACAAAGTTTAAGACACACAGCTACCAAGAAGAAGTAGGCAAAGACAGAACAAGAAGGCTCATCTTCCTTTTAGGAGACCGAACTAGAGAACTAAGGCACATTATTAATGTGATAGCTTCTCCATAAAACATCTTAGAACTAAGGCACATTATTAATGTGATAGCTTTCCCATAAAACATCTTAGAGATGAGGTTCCGAGGTTTCCCATATGAATGCTTCCTCACGGTCAGATTTAAATTTCCTTGGCATGCAACAAGGCTCCACACCAGTCCCAACTCACCTCCCAGCTTGTACCCCAGCCGACAGACAGCACTCTCTGGTTTTGGTAGACTCTTCCAATGCCATGTGTTTTCTCATGTCTGAACATTAAACACTCTCTAAATTAAAGCCTATTCCTTTTGTTAACCTTATGAACTACTGAAAGTCATGAATGCTGCTGCCTCAAACAGCTTTCTGTGATGATGAAGATGGAACCCAGGCCATTGAGCATGCTAGGCAAGTGCTCCACAGCTGAGTTACCCTCCTCACCCGGAACACTCCATTACACAGAGCACCTATTTATTATAGCACTTATCACATTGTAGTCATTAGGGGTTTCTTATCCTTGAATGGGAATTTCTTAGGAGGGAAGTGGTAGGGTGTTCATTAATCTCTATAGACCCAGGGCCTAGCTCAGTGCCTGGCAGTCAGTGTGTCATTTCAAAGCAGAGAGAGGTGTCTTAAGGTCTCCTCCTTCTACATCTTTCTCCAGCCACACAGGTCTGCAGCTCACCAGCGAGGCTGGGTGAGTGTCATATCACAAAAATGTCAGCTTGACAGAAATGACTGCTTGACTTTACAGCTTATGAAAGTATGCTAATGTGGCTAAAACATGTCGAACAGTTTAATATCTTACCTTTCAATAAGGTAGTACTTTTTCTTTCAGCAATATTGTGGATCTTAAGGTCCCAGGGTCAGGAGATTCCAACTTCTTTCCAAAATCAAAACTTATACTTGTTTCTTCCTGTCCTGAGCCTCGACAAGCAGGGCAATACATTCCTGGTTTCTAATGTCTACAGAGGTAAGTGGTGCTTCTGCTGGCGTCCATCCATCCCCAATCCTCTTGGGCATATGCAGGAGGACTGGAATACAACCACCAATATCTAGATCAAAAGCGAGCAAAGGCAACCCACACGCCAAGCAGCACTGAGCCTTCCTCCTCTCACGACAATGACCGCCCCCACCCCGAGCAAACCAGGACGTCCTCGGCTTAAAATAAGCTATGCACTGCTTTCTTTCAATAAACATGAATTGAAATGTAAGATACTGCAGACAGTTTTACATCAAAATGTTCTACTATACAGAATGGGGAAAGCATTTTCTGATGGTAAAGGACAGGAATTAAGAATATATGTAATTAGATTTTGTTCATTCTTTAAAATACATAGTAATCTTATTAACATACATGCATGTGCGCTCACTAACACACACACACACACACACACACACACACACACACATGATGATGCTTCAAAAATAAAACTTGTTTCCTTACATTTTTTCCAGGTCATTACATCCTGCTAAGGATTAAAAAACTTAACTGCTCTAAGTTTTATGTTCTTTCTTGTTCCCTGTCCCCCAATCAGTCACAAGTGCAATACCTTACCTGTCTTCTCATTCTAATGTCTCTACAGAGTCCATGATCCAACAGTCGATGCATTAGTGACACATGTACTTTCCCTGGCTTCTCTGATTCTCAACTGTCTTGAGCATATTCTAAATGTAACATAAACAACTACAACTCCATGAGCTCAAACCCAAGCCTGTTCTTTCTGACTCAGCTAATGGTATAGGTGTGCGCTCCACCTGAGCTTTAAATCTTCCTGTTCTGCAAATCATAACTTAAGGGATTAGCCCTGGGTTAGACACAGGGGAGATGAAAACACCAGCGAGATACAGCTCTAGCCTCAAGAATCCCCCTTTTTAGAAGGATCTAAAAAATAAAACGGATAATTTTATGTGCTACCAAAGGACTGAGGAACTCTGCGGGGTCCACAGGCAGTGAGGCTCACAGAAGAGATGAATCGAGGTAAGAACTGGGTCTTTGAACTTGGGTAAGAAGTGTTGGAACCTGTTGCAAGCATCAGAACCAGAAGCTAAGGTACGGAAGCTCTGAACAGTGGAACAATGGGGATATTTAGGAAGTAGTAGCAAAGAACTAGAAAGCAAGACTAGAGTTAGTTGTTGTCTCTGATGTTCAAAAGTGAAATGCTTCACAGTATGAGACCAACTGCAAGAAGTATAACTGGTTATTTTCAAGACATTTCTGTGGCATTAGTCTGAAAACAATGCAAAAAGAAAAGAAAAGAAAAAAAGATCAATAAGGAATAGTTTTTAGTGATTAAATAGAATATGGAGTACTTGTAATTAAAAGGATATACAACAATCAAAGGAGTCCAGTGTAATGGCACACACTTTGATCCCAGCACTCAGGAGGCAGAGGCAGGTGGATGTCTGTGAGCTCAAGGCCAGCCTGGACTACACAGTGAGTTCCAGGACAGCCAAGGCTGTGTAAAGAGAACCTGTCTCCAAAAAAAACCCAACCCAAACAAACAAAATCTAAGGAGATACTGAACATGATATTGAAGCTTCTAATTATATAGAATATGTGACCCACATAAGAACGAAGGACTAGGGAGCAAGCCTGAAGATTAGGGGAAATGGGAAGGAAAAACTGACTGGGTATATTTGTACTCTCTGCAGCCCCCAGGGCTCGTTTATTTACTACTTTGGAGAGATGTGCTTTGTTTATGAATAAGCTCCTTAAAACGCCAAGACAGAAGTAACTTGTGAAAACCTGGTAATAATGCTAACAACTTGTGTTCTCAGTAAGGAAAACTGTATCCAGTGAAAGGCCACTGAATACTACCTTACCAGCACATCAGCAGTCCCTATCAGACTTAAAACGTGCCACAACTTTTCTCTTTGGAATGATGTCGGCATCTCATAGGTTTTCTTATCAATTAATGAGTTAGACCACAATCTCTGACATACATTCCTTTTGTACCTGTGTGAAAAACAGCAGTCTCTTTTAAAGTTTAGTCTTTAACAAAGACAGTAAAATTACTTGTGCTACAGATAAATGGCTATTGAAAAACTAAGCTGGCAAAACAGGCAGGAGTGGGAGCCAACGCTTAAAAGTCAAGAGAGCGATGTAGTTGAGTTGGAGGAGCTCAGAGGGCCTGGGCAGATGGCTCAGTGAGCATGCCTATGCTGTACAAGTATGAGGACCATAGCCACAAGAGGAGTGAGTGAGCATGTAGGGCTCTGTAGTCCTGATGCACCGGATGAGGAGACAGAGCAGGGAAGCTACAGCAAGCTGGCTAGACTTAAATCAACTTGCTTCAGGTTCAGGAAGAGACCTTGTCTCAGAAAATAAGGTAATGAGTGTACCAGGTGGTGGTGGCACACTCCTTTAATCCTGTTACTCAGCAAGCAGGAAGCAAAAAGAAGCAGATCTCTCTGAGTTCAAGACCAGCCTCGTCTACAGAGTGAGTTCCAGGACAGCTAGGGCTACAGAGTGAAACCCTGTCTTGAAAAACAACAACAAAATATGTAAAGTGATTAAGGAAGGAACCTAACATTAACATAAACCCTCGGCTTCCACATCACTCAAACGTGTGTACACGCACCACATGTGTGCATCCACACACGTTACTCATGCATCTGTTCACAGGCACACACACCCCAAAACCCAAAGGGCTTAAAAATAGAAAAGAATACACAAAGACAGAAGCCAGCCGGGAGTGGTGGTGCATGCCTTTAATCCCAGCACTCGGGAGGCAGAGGCAGGCGGATTTCTGAATTCAAGGCTAGCCTGGTCTACAAAGTGAGTTCCAGGACAGCCAGGGCTATACAGAGAAACCCTGTCTTGAAAAAATAAAAATAAACAAAACAAAACAAAACAACAACAACAACAAAAAAAACAAAGACAGAAGTCTAAGAAAAAGTAAAGCCCAGAGCATAGGGATGAAAAGACTTACAATTCTATTAAGAAGGTTCAGTGTGTAGTTCCATGGTAGAATCCTTGCCTAGCATACCAAAAGCCTTCAGTTTAATCTCCAGCACCAAAAAAATAATTAATAATAAAAACAACTGGAAAAAAACTAAGTAATCATTGAAAAACATGGCTAGAAAGAGCAGAGGAGCAGCAGCACCAGCATCTATAATTCCAGTGACTCTGAAGACTGAGACAGGAGGATTACAGATGCAAAGCCTGCCACAGGCTTTTTGCAAAACTCTTTAAAAAGGACACTGAGGTGGAATAGATTTATTGAGCATTGCAAGAAATTCGGGGCTGAGGACTGAACCAGCCTCTGCTGTAAATATACTTTCTAATTTCATTAACGCACAAAGAGATACAAAATGACGCTCAACTCCTGGAGAACATTTTCCCTGACAACAGTCACAAGCCAAGGATCAGAAGGTTAGAGTGGTGTGGAGGAGCTACAGTGAAGCTGGACAGTTACTCCCAGTGCTTTGACCCCACAGTGCGATATGCTGCTGGCTCCAGGCTGCTAAGTCAGTCACTGCTCATGAGAGCTGCTTCCATAAGAAATGGCTTGGTCATGAAGCAATGCCTGCCTATGCCTGCAGGCTTGTAGTCCCTAACACATCTCAGCACTTTCCTTGAGCGGCTCTCTGAAATAAATGTAAGGCTGTGTTTTTTTTCCATCTTAAAACCTGCTGTAACTACGCAAACTATCAAGTTCAAACTTTTGAACAAAGCTTAAAGAGTTGAGCTGAGGGCCCAGCTCAGTTGGCAGTGCTTGCCTACAATGCTCAAAACATGGGTTTTGACCCCTAGCATTGCACAAACCCAGGCCTGGGGAGCTGGCTCTCAGTGGGTAAAGGGCAAACCACAAACACTATACACAAAATAATAACGGATCTAAGAAGAAGCAGGCACAGTGGTGCAGCACTATAGTTCTAGTATTTTTGAGGAAGAAGCAGGAATCTCAGAAAGAAGTTCAAGGCCACCTCTTCAGCTCCATAATGACTATCTCAAAAGGGGGAGGGGGAGCAGGCCATTCATCATCTAACCCCAAACTAAGTCTGAATCCCCTAAAGTAGCCCCTCCAATGGATTCTACAGTCTAGACTACAGAACCAAGAAACAGATCTATGAAAAGAAGGTTACCAATCCCCAGCAAAGGTCTTCGCACACTTCTGTCTATCCCAGATCTCCCTCATGATAAACCTGCATGAGCTGTGTTACACTGCCAACTGCTGGGGCCAGGAACAGAGGTCGGTGGAGACGTACTTGCCTAGTATACCTGAGGTCCTGGATTCAGCCCGAGCAACTGGGGTTAATTTATCAAGGAGTCAGTTCTTGACTAGAATTATATCACGTTAGGAATTTGGGGTTGATCAAGAGCTTTGATTAGCAGCTGACAAGGTCACACTCGGATACATCAGAATTAAGCATCTGGTATACAGATCAGCCTCAGACAGAGTAGGCAACAACGACCCGAGTTAAGGGATCATAAGAGAAGTTCTGTTGTAGTTTCAGAACTGAAAGTAAATGTAGTACAAATGCTATCACGCCTTTCCCAACCCACGGGAAATCACCAACCACATCATACCTTTCCACTAACCACAGGCAGGGCCTCACAGTCCTTACAAGTGTTGCAGGTACTCACGCTCCATCCAAGCAGACATGGGAAATTAAAACCACCTTCAGGCTATGATCTATAGCGGTGGTTCTCAACCTGTGGGTCTTGACTCTGCTGGTCACATATCAGATACCTGTGTATCAGATATTTACATTACAATTCATAACTAGCAAAATTACAGTTATGAAGTAGTAAAGAAATAATTTTATGGTTGGGGTCACCACAATGAAGAACTGTATTAAACGGCCAAAGCTTAGGAAGGTTGGGAAACACTGCTCTGTAAGGGTTACTTAATGTGGTTGTCTACTACCATCATAACTATAGCAGATATTTACATATTTTCATGATATCATGCTTCAGTATGAATGGGGAGGGGGCATTTTGAGTCCATGGTCTCAGTAAATACTTAAATCCCCATAAAACAACATGTTTATATATAACCTATATCCTCAATTAACAATACCTAACACAATGGAAATGCTAAGCATGCACATGTGCAGTACACTTATTTTGAGGCAGGGTCTCAGGCGGCACAGGCTAGCCTAAAAGTTCTTGGGTAATCAAGGATGGCCTTGAACTGCTGACCTTCCTATCTCTTAACTTCCCAGGTGAGTGCTACCACACCAAGTTCTTACTGTGCTAGAGATCAAACCCAAGGGCCTCATGCATGCATGCAGGCTGTCTACCAACTAAGCATCTAGAACTCCAGTCATTTCTTTGCCCCTCCAGAAATTTTGTGCCTAAGTTTGGCTGAATCCCTGAATGAAGAACCCATGAGCACAGACAGCTAATTATACCAATTCCCATGAATTGCTGATTAAAATCTTCATGACTGTAAAGATTTGGAATGTTAAAAAGTGTAGTCAATTTCTCCTCCCTAAAACAGTCTCTGGAGTGGGGTCGGCGAGTACCTCAGTCCTGGAGCCTTGAACACGTGACTCTGCACTTAAGTTCTCCTTCTGTCAGGAATGCCCTCTGCTGTCAACCTTGGTGGCTTTCTTTCAGACCTAGCTAACAGGCTACGCTTATCTGTCTCTAATCCCCCAAGAAAAAGTGCTTCCTTCTCATACTGAAATATGAACTGTAGGAAAGTATGACCACACAATAAGTACCTGTCTCCCTATTCTTAATAAAAGCTTAAAGTCATGCTAACCCTGGGGCCTCAAACCTGTGATCCAGCTACTTGGAAGACCAAGAAAGACTGATTATAAGGTTAAAGATCTGTCTCCTATGCAGTGAGTTCAAGGCCTGAGTAACTAAGATGGATGTTGCATCAACATTAAATTTTTTAAAAAAATTAAAATTGAAAAACAGAGATGGGTATGTGTCATAGAATAGCCTGTAAACCCAACTCTTGGGAGGCCAAGGCATAAGGAGTTCAAGGTCACCCTCAGCTACAAAGAGAGTTTGAGGCTAGCCAGCCTAAGCTATAGAAAGCCCTAACTCCAAACCAAGCCAAACCAAAATAAATAAATAATCTAGACCAGCATTGTGGCATAGCCTTTAATGAGGAGGCGGAGGTAGAATTTCTGTGAGTTCAAGGCCAATCTGGTCTGCATAGAGTTCCAGGATAGCCAAAGTTACATATAAGACCTTATCTCAAAAAAAAGAAAAGAAAAGAAAAAAAGTTCTGGGTATATAGCTCATATACAAAATTCAATTCTTGGTTTAAAAACAAAACAACAAAAAAAAACAGGGAGAGAGAGAGAGAGCTGTACCTCCACTGCCTCCTCCCCAGCACCTTGTGTGAGCTCAGGAAAGGACAGAGTCAGAAATCTCAGTAAGAAACCAGCAGAGAGTCACAGCACACGGCAGGGAGCGCAAAATCCTCCTTTTGCCAAATTCTCTCTAAGTGCTAGTTCTGCCACCTCAGCCACTGATAAAAAGAAAAATAAGCATTGTTCTTATGAAGCCTCGATTCCAAGACAGATCTAATCTCTTTACACGCTCTAACTTTTAATCAGATAACCGTCACACCAGAATATTCCTGTGACCTTTTCTATGTTCTTGTCGTGTTGTGAAATGTCCAAGTCTACTTTTTCATCTCGTACCGACCATAATTGTTCTAATTGAATCTTTTCTGGCTGTTCCTGAATCTGCTTACTCTGTGTTATTTCCTGTTTTGTTTTGTTTTAATCCAATTTTTACCTGCATTCACAGTTATGTTTGCTCTCATTTTAAAGCCCTAAACCATTGAACGTGGAAAGCACAGGTCTCCTCTCATGCAGGCTGCTTCACTCCCAGCCGCCCGGTTCATATTATCTGTACTACTCTAAAATCACAGTTCAAGTCAAACAGCAAAGTAGGCTGCACATATCCGTGTCAAACAGCAGGAACAGTTCCAATTTCCATCCTGTCCCAACTGTCTCCAAATGAGAGTTTAACTAATATTCACTCTCTGATGTGCCAGACATTGTGCTAGGTCCTGTGGATACACATGACAAAGGGGCAGTTAGTGCAAGAGAAGGGTCCCTGAAATTTACACTCAGTGTGATAAGTGCTATAGCCACAGCAGTAGTACCCATGGCCAGACTAGAGTGTTCCACCTCAGGAGACTCGGGGCTGACTGAGCCAGTGAGTCCACTTTCTTCCAAAGTCTAGGATTTCTCTCAATCCCCAACAGCCAAAAAAGCATACCACATCACACTGGCTTAACTCATATAGCCCTGTGTGAGATCACAACTGTCTGGAGTCATGTCGTGACCCAGGACTATAAAGGACTTGCTAACAGGAACCAAGTGTAACCTTGCATAAGCATCTGCACACGGACCGACAGTCTTTGCCCTCCATCACCCACCCCTTCTCTGGGTTTCCCTCAATCTCCTCATACACAGGCGGAATCACTTGTTCCTAAATTAGTAATGACCAAGTGTCTTACCTTCTTGTCTCATTAATTGTACTTAAGTCCTGTTGCTATATTTATTTTTAATACAAAAACAAAAAACAAACAAAAAAAGTAGGAAATAAACAAAGCCCACCTTGCAACCCTTGCTCTCAAAGGGACATTTGAGCACACAACCCCAGAACCACAAGTCCACTGACGGACGTCAAACATGAATGCAGTTCCACAAATGTGGAAGATGTACTTATGCTCAACATTTAGGAACAGGCTTCTGAGTGCCATTTTTTATCCTAGAGTCCAGAGCCCCTGCACCTCAATTTCCCCTACCAGTATACCTGACCAGATCCTAGCAAAGTTCATCTACATTTCTTATCCCCCACAAATCCGTCTTCCACACTAAGGATATGATACAAACAAACAGTGATAATCCGCATGGCCTCTGTAGGGATAACTGGAAGATCAACCCATCCTCCAAACTGGATGGCATCTTTATTAAGTCTTTGCATTACTCAGAAGTGTTATTCTTAGGCAAATTTCTCAGTTCTCCGTTACGACAGAAACACACATCAGGCAACCTATTTGTCTTCGACACCACAGCTTTTAAAGTCCTTTTCCAGGTGAAGACACTCCTAGCAGAGGAGATCCTAGCAGTATCCATTGAGAAGCTGAAGCTATGTTCAGATCTAAATTCTAAACAGGAATTTTCAGAGTTCTGCTGTGTCTTGATGGTAGTTCGGCTTGGGAGCTGGGGCTAGAACACTCCCCAGGGCTTTCTCCACAAGTGCCAAGCTCCAGAAGTTTCTAGTTCCCCGCTGGGAAGTGTTCTGAGCTGCTACAAACATCTTGCCAGAGTCAAGTAAAATGTTACTTTCTCTAGAAACTCTAGATATTTGGGGGGAGAGGGTGGTGGTGGTATGTATGTATGTATGTATGTATGTATTTGGAGACAGGGTTTCTCTGTGTAGCCCAATTATCCAGGAACTTGCTTTGTAAAACATGCTGGCCTCAAACTCAGAGATCCACCTGCCCCTGACTCCCAAATGCTGGGATTAAAGGTGTGCACCACCAGGCCAGATAACACACTTTATAACTGCCTAGAAGATCCTTGTTCTTGAGTGGACACATTGTTTTACCTAGCTTTTTATTTGCTGATAAATCAGTTCTAAACTTCAGAGTAGAAACCTGTAGAAGCAACTACCCAGAACAACCAGATTAGGCTTTGGAAACAGGATCTCTAAGAAAATGGCATAACTATTTTGAGTCCTAGGAGTCCTTCCATTGAGAATGTCACCTGCTGTCACTACATTTTAGTCCTGGCACTTGTTTTTAAAGTTCTTATGAACACCAAACACCCTTACCATTCCCCCACCAACCTACCCACCCATCTCTTGCCCCACAAAACCTAGGTGAAGGCAACAGATGCCAGAGCTTCTGCTCCTCTCTGTCCTGGATGCTCTCTCAGCAGAGCCCCCAGTGCACCTCGAGGCCTTTGGAAGGTTGGGCAGCATAGAACCACACGTTCCTCAGCAAACAGTTTGGGGTTCATGTGCTGGGCAGTCCCGGTGGAGCAAGTTCTTTCTGGTTTTTCTAAAGCCTGTTCTCTCAATCACTCTTTCCTCTAATAACAGGGACTAAGCCCTCTAATTTCAGCCCCTTTCTAACTGCTCGCCCACACCTCAACCAAGTGCCAATAAAAACTGTACTCTCACTAGCTGGTGAGAATTTAGTCAGTGAAGCACATTCTTAATAGGTACAAACGTCAAACTGCTCTAAGCCCGAAAGAAGAATTTGACTCAGAATTGTCAACTCTGTAAAGCCAACCTGGAGGATGAATCCACGGTTAGCAATAATACAGCTATCCAAAGAAGTCATTACAAGAAGGCTGGAAAACAAAACAAAACAACAAAAACTAGGAAAGAGACACAGCTAGGATGGTAACAGGGCTATGAGTGATGCTGCAGTCTTCGGATGGGGCTCCTGAAACAGAAATAACTCCCTCAAGCATGACATAACAGGTGATTTTTTTACATATACTGCAGTAATCAAAGAAAAGGGTGTCAGGCTAAATCCCCCTATATGCACAGCAGGCAACAAAACCTTTTTCAGATCACTACCCACATCCAATTTTTTTTTTCCTACTAGTAATTCTCAATCTTCTGCCCCAAGTCAAAAACAACTATCCAAGATCACTCGGGAGTTGTCAGAGCCAAAAGTCATAGTCCAGTCTTCCGACTGAGAGTTCGCTGTGTGTGTGTGTGTGTGTGTGTGTTTTTCTAGTTCTTTAGATCTACGGTAAATGTCATCATTGACATTATCCCAGAGGCCAAACTTCTGTCCTATCAAACTGGCACGATCAGTTGTTAATACTCAGTATTCCAGACCTTTCTGCTCTCTGTCCTATCCCAGATCCTAGCACTGACAACCACCCTGCTTTCTGAGCATGCACCTCAAGTTATCAGAATGCTTTTTACACCAAAAATAAAGTAAGTGCAAAGCTTTGCATAACAACTGTCCAAAAACAGAACTGGCTGTCCTCCAAAACTGTCCTCGGAGGGGGGTGGCCATGCTGGCTAACGGGCCGAGGTGGCTCATTCCACGGCCACGTGGGAAACGTGGACCTCCTAAAAGTCCAGGCGGCAGCAGTGTGCTAGGGTCGTAGAGGACCTGATCACCCGGCTGGGAGACCCAAATCCCCAGCCACCCATCTGCGCCCGCGAGCCTCACCTTGAGAGTCTCGTAGGCGGTCGCCACTAGCAGGAAAGCCTCGGCGCTCGGCGGTGCGCCCCCGGGGCCGTCCCCGGGCTCCGGCCGGTAGCGATCTGGGTGGTAGCGCCGGGCCAGCTGGCGGTAGGCCCGCGCGATCTCCGCCTTGCTGGCCGAGCGGCTCACGCCCAGCACCTCGTAGCAGTCGCGCGTGCCGCAGTACAGCCCTTCCACCAGGGCCTCGGCGGGCCGCGCCAGCAGCGGGACCAGCAGCAGCGGCGCCAGCAGCAGCCATGGGCGCTGACCGGCAGCCCCGGGTCCCCCGCGCAAAGCGAGCCGCGCCGCCATCCCCGCCTCGCTCGCCGCTCTGCCAGCACAGCGGCCGCGGCAGCTCTCCTCGGCGCCGGGCTCGGCCCCGCAGCCCGGTCCACGTCAGCAGGCCGCGCCTGTACGCAGGCGCAGGGGGCGTGGCGCCGCAGCCACTTCCGTCCCCGCGCGTTGCTAGGAGAGAAGGACGCCTCAGCCTCGGGCGGCTTCCTGTGTGTTGCGGAACCGGGTAGCCTTGGTAGCTCAGCGGTCTATTCTGAGGCGGAGGTAGGTGTCTGTCCGTCTGAGGCGCTCCGTGCCGCCCAGTGCCGCCCAGTCCACACGCACAGCCACACGCCACCTTCTCGACCTCGCTACTTCATCCGCTGCCGTAGGAACAATGGGCACTGGCATCCCGTCTCCAGGCCTGGACATCGTCCCCGCTCTAACCCAAACTGAAGATGAATTTAGACAATTTTACTGTTTCTCTCCCAGGAACCCTGAAAGTCGGTGGCCTGTTAGTTCTCTGTTTCTCTGCTTATTTATATTTTAGAGCAAACAGTTATTTGCCTGGAGGATATAAAACGTTTAGTAGTATCCCGGTACAGTCCACAAAGTGCCTGTAACACTATTCTCCCTAATTGTGACAATCAAAATACGGTTTAAGATTTTGCAAATGCTTCCAGGGAAATGAAGAGGTGGGGTGGGGAGAGAACACGCTCCACTAAGTTTGAATTTCAGATAAACAACAGTTTTAGCAACATCAAAGATGAAGGGTTTATTTGGGTTTAGCGTTCTAGGGAATACAGCCCTCACAGTCTGGAAGGCCTGGCAACAAAGTAGCTAGTTACACATTATCTGAAATCAGAATAAAGAAATGTGACCAATTTATTTTCTCCTTTTTTTTTTTTTTTTTTTTTTTTTTTTTTTGAGCCAACACCTCACTGCATGATGGTGGTGTGTCCATGTTCTTCTTACCTCAGTTACACTCTTCTGGAAAACAGCCTCACACATGCTCAGAGATGTGTTTCCATGGTGATTCTAAATCCAGTCGGGTTGATAAAGAAGATTAACCATGACCAGTATATACCACAGGACTGACTTTACAGTTTTCCCAGGTCTATGATTGGCAACTGGCTGACAACTGTATTAGGGACCTATCAATTGGGATTGGTCTGTACACCAAGTGAAGATTTGATAGACAATGTTAGGTATTCAGAAAGAATGCAGTTAAATTTTTCTAGTATCAATATGGACTTTAGCCCTCTATAAACCTCAGTTATTTCATTTCAAATAAATTCAAAGTGAGCCAAATACCTTTTTCAAGACGGGGAGTTTCTTTTAACAGTCACACTTGCAGATTTGAAGAGTAATCACACTGTGGTGGTTTGAATAAGAATGGTTGCTATAGGCTCAGATATTTGAATGCTTAGTTGCCAGGGATTGAGGGGGCTCTTCATAAGATTAGAAGACTTGAGAGGTATGGTCTTGTTGGAGGTAGGCTTTTGAGTTTTTCAAAAGGCCCCACCGAGGCCCCCCNCCCCCCCCCCCAAGAAATTAAACCTGTGAAACTCTAAGCAAGACTCAGTGCCTTCATTTATAAGAGCTGACTTGGTCGTGGTGTCTATTCACAGCAATAGAACAATGACTAAGACATACAGCTAATTCGGACCACTGCAGGAAGTCTCAGAATTAAAAATTTTCAAAGTGTAACCAGGCGGTGGTGGCGCATCATGCCTTTAATTTCAGCACTCAAGGAGGCAGAGGTAGGTAGATCGCAGGTCTCTATGAGTGGGACTATAGAATGGTCTACAGAGTGAGTTCCAGGACTGCCAGGGCTACACAGCGAAACCCTACCTCAAAAAAATTTTTTTAAAGTAAAATAAAGAAAAAAGTTTCAAAGTATATATATATTTTTATTGTTTGGGTGTGCTCTCATCTTTTTCTCACAATTTAACCCTGGCTGACCTACAGTTACTGTTATACACCTAGCTGGCCTTAAATTTGTGGCAATCTTACCACTTCTGCCCTCTGAGTGCTAAGGTTAAAGCATGAGCTACCATGCCTGTCTTTTTTTGAGTACACTGTAGCTATCTTCAGATACACCAGAAGAGGGCACCAGATCCCGTTACAGATGGTTGTGAGCCACCATGTGGTTGCAGGGAAGTGAACTCAGGACCTCTGGAGGAGCAGTCTGTGCTCATAACTGCTGAGCTATCTCTCCAGTCATCATCATCATCATCATCATCATCATCATCATCATCATTATTATTATTATTATTATTATTATTATTATTAACTGTATTTTTAAAAGCTGGTTTGAACACTGTTTTGAACTTCTTCCTGGTGATATTTATCATGTGTACCTCACTGCAAGTAGACTAATAACTGTCCTAACAATGTGAGAGACATGGTTAAAAGGGTGGAAACAATATCAATTTTATGGTTAGCCCTATTTTTAATATTAGCAGACTTGTATGAACGTAATCTCTCTTTGGCCTTCTTAACACCTGCCCACTTTTTGTGAAGAGGGAAATTCTAAGAGTTGTAAGTGATGTGCATCCCTGTAATCCTAGCATTCAACATATAAAGATAGAGGATCGAGATAGTGAATCTAGCCTGGGCTACCTGGTACAATCTTTTTGAAAGAAAGAAAGAGGAGAAAGAAAGAAAGATATTAATATGTATTTTCTCCTATTGTTTCTGAAATCCATCCACTTAAGGAGAAAATTCTCCTCATGTTAACTGCAGTTCTCCTCATACCCAGCATCTGGTACCACTTAACTCAGTAATCACCACAGTGAGAAGGTGGTCGTCCTGATTCCCCCACTCTTCTGGCATTCCTATTTGGAATAAGCAGAATAATACTAGTCCATACAAACCATCTTTTATTATTATTATTATTA
>NC_034595.1:12839827-12899115 GCF_900095145.1 Mus pahari | reverse complement strand
ACACCCCTCCTAGGTCGGGGAGGCAAGGTGTTGGGTGCTGGATCAGCCTGCGGACAGCCGCCAGGCGAACACCCCTCCTGGGCAGGAAAGGCGCAGGTCGATCGGGTCCAGATGCGGGTCCCTCCTCTCCAGCCCGCACTCTCCCCGGCAGTGCACTGAACTACTTTTCTAATGCCAAGAAAGTCAAATGAATTAAAGGAGAAATTTAAAATCAACCCAATGCCTATTCCTGGAAAATCTATCAAGTTGAAAGCATTGATTTTTGTTTGTTTGTTTAACCATACTATTTAAACTCTGGCAGGTATCAAGAGAAAAGATATTCAAAAGATCTCCTAATCTCAGATCAGATTTGGTGACAGTTTCCTGAAATCTGCCCTGGCTGTGAACCACTGTATCCTTCTGAAACAAAATAAGACCTGAACATGTAAAGAGATGTGAATCCTAAAAATAAATAAATAAATAAATAAACAAAAGATATACCAAGAGGGTATCCACATCACTGAACAAGAAATGATTCTGCTTTTCAGCCATGTCTGCTCCGTCGTTGCCAGATCCCTTGCTTATCAAGAAAATGTTATTGGCTGGTGAGCGAGAAGAAGGCTCAGTGAGTAGGGGCACTTCCCACCAAGCCTGACAACTTCATTGATCCCCAAGATCCACTCAGGGAAGGAAAGACTTCCACAAGAATGCATGCACACAAGGGTACATGCTTGTACATACATAACAATATGATTGTTTTTTCCTGAAAGACCCTGTACCCTCAAAGTGTTTGGCTCTGATCCCATGTCTAATTGAATGTAAGCAACCTGGACCACGTGAAGTACAAACAGTCACCACTGTCAAAATAAAAGTTTCAGTGAGACAGACAA
The DNA here is from genome assembly GCF_900095145.1 of Mus pahari. Taxonomy (NCBI): domain Eukaryota; kingdom Metazoa; phylum Chordata; class Mammalia; order Rodentia; family Muridae; genus Mus; species Mus pahari. Next base: position 12,898,246 of record NC_034595.1, on the reverse strand, counting down.
AGGGTATTTCCAAAGATGAGCGTGTGAGGAGGAGGCTGTGCCATCAGGGTTCAGTGTCACACAGCTTAAGCTGAAAAAGTGTCATGGGAACCTCCTAGTGCACTGTGTGACTAACCAAAGCAAAACAAAAGAAAGGGTAAAGTGGGAACCACCAGAAATGACCATTTAAATATCAGCACAAAATAAAACATCACCATCCGAGGTGAAGATATTTAAAAGGATCATATGCCTGAAAACACTGAATGGAGAGACCCAGGATTAGGAACAGTTAAAGGCCGAGCAGGTAACTGGGAAGGTTGGGAATGGATCCTGGTGCCCAGACACCCAGTAAAGAAATTCCTCTCTCTCTCTCTCTCTCTCTCTCTCTCTCTCTCTCTCTCTCTCTGTGTGTGTGTGTGTCTGCCCTATGTGTGGGAGGAGGTCCAGAAAAGGGCACCAGATCTCAGTGAAGCTGAAGTGGCAGGCAGTTCTGAGTCTTCATCTAAATTGATGAACAATTCATTTAAAAAAGTTAAACTTAACCAATGACCTAAGTCTTGGAGTGCAAGTCCCAAGGCAAAACCACAAATAACATGAAGAAAATCAAGGTGACCTAACTCAATGAAAGCCACTAATTCCACAGTAACAGCCAGCCCCTGTGCGGGACTTCCTGTTTGAATGGTATACAAATAAAATTGTGTTCATGGAGCAAGCATTTGAATGTAGTACAAAAGTCCTTGTTTGTTTTCTACATAAGAGACTAAATTAAATTAGTCTTGTGGTTTGTTGTTGCTGTCTTGAGACAAGGTCTTTCTATGTTGCCCTGCATGGACTGGAACTTGCTATATAGACCAGGCTGACCTTGAGCTCACAAAAATCTTCCTGCCTCTACCGCCCCAGTGCTGGGATTAAAGGCATGAAAATTCTAAAACATACTGTTACACTTACAAAGTGAATGTCAGGTTCTCTAGGCATTGTGTAACAGAAAAGGAAACATGTTGGTAACAATTCTTTCTAAAGCCCTGGCTCCCATTTGGGGTAAGAGGGAGATAAATTCAACAGATGTTTCTTCCACAGTTCCTGAGCGCTCTGCTGATACTTGGCTTGGAGGAAGCATGATAAGTATGGACACGTGTCAGTGCTCGGGCTCCCATCCCCCACAGCCCAGCCCATGAACCGGCCCAATGCATTCCTTACTCATTCTCATTCTGGTTGTCACCAGACCCCTGTATGGGTAGATCAGGTTCTTTCTATCCTAGGAGCTACTGTAGATTCCCAGCTTAGAGTGTGGATTCTGGAGCCCAGGCTGCCATAATCTGTGTATTAGCCCTGCATCCTCACATTCTCCTGTTCCTCCCGTCCACTGGGGCTGCCTTTTCTGGAAACAAACTTAAAAGAATAATAATAAAATCAGAGTTAGGAATTAGGTTATGAGATACCTTCTTCATGTATCTTTGATTTATTTTTTTTCCTCCAATTTCCCTAGGGAAAGGACCTCATAGATTTAGATCCATTCAGGTTTTTGCTTGAAATATCTAACCTGAAACCTTGCACTGGCCCACAGTTATAGTTCTATAACCCCATCTGTTTCTACCATACAATGGAGTTTCTCTATGTGGTCACTCTGTAGACCAGGCTAGCCTTGAACTCAGAGTTCTTCCTGCCTCTGTCTCCTGAGTGCTGGGAGAAAAGGTGTGCATCACTAAACCAGGCAATACACTCCTACATTCCTCTAGCCGTTTTTATCTGTGGGCTTCCGATTTGTCCTGAGGTAGCACCGACGAGTTATTTAGCCACTTCACCAGTTTCCACAGACAACTGAATCATCCCAATGTTTAGAAATCTTTTTAAATGATTTTGCTAATTATCAAGGAATTATAGTCTCTTCTCTTTAGAAGAATTGTTACCCTTATTTATTTTGTGTGTTAAGGTCAGAGGACAGGAGTCAGTTCTCTTCCTACACCCATGGGGTCACAGGGGTCCAAGCCAGGATGATAGGCTTGGCAGCAAGCACCTTTACCCACTGAGCCACCTCAACAGTCCCCTTCTTTCCTTTTAGGTGTAAACTAGGGAGTTCCATCCAGGTTCCCTCAGAGTAGTTAATGTCCTTCTTTGATTCCTTAGATCTGCCAATATTCATTTCTAAAGAAACCTCATCTTTGTTTCTATATGTCAGTTTTAGCAAGCTTTTCCTTGACAAAGATGACTCCTCTTAATACAAAGTGTGGCTCATCGTTTTAGAAGTGGGAAATATTCCATTTTCTTGTGTAGAGCCCCTTAGCTTCATACAGAATCAAAACCAATTCTTGCTTTGCAAGAGAGAAGGAATAACGGAAGTAGCCCAGTGAAATTAGAAGAATAAGACACAGTCCTTTCAGGAGAGCAGCCCCCTGTTATCAGTGGCAGAAAGATGAACACGGGTGCAAAGAAGTTTGTGATCTCGACCATTAAACGCTGAGATTTTTGATCCATGGCTTTGATGTGCTCATGAAGCACAAGGTCCGGATCAGCTGCTGAGAGCAGAAGCGAAAGCAGAACCCAGGAGAGGCTGGTGGGAGAAAGCATGTGGAATTCTTGTTGTGATTAGAGGAACACCGGTCCGGTCCGTCTAGGCTGAGTGGTTTACTCTAGAACTGTTCACCTGCACACAGTGTGGAGGAGGGAAGGTGTGGAGGAGGGAAGGTGTGGAGGAGGTAAAGGCTGCTTCTTTTCTGCTTAGGGCTGTCAGAGGATGGGGGAGAAAAGCATAGAAGCTAAAATCACCTCCATGGGAGTACTTACGTCTGAACTAAACCAAACTGCACAGCTCCCGGACTCTTATGGTGCTAATCAGCAGACAGAAAGGAAAACACCTCATACATTGTAACAGTCTGAGAGGCCAACTCCCAACAGCTGCTTTTTCTGGAGAGCCGCTGTCCCCACTGCCTGGCAGGGGAAGGGAGGCAGTTAGCATCACCAACCTTGAAGTTCCCGCTCCAGCAAAACCCAGTCTCAGAGAGGGGGACTCATCTAGGAACTATTTCTTCTTTAAAGCCTCCCAGACAGATCTAAGAATATTAGATTAATTTGACAATTCTCCATCCTAAGCAAAGCTTTCAGCAGGTTTCATTCTCAGAAAAAAAAAAAAACAAACTCACTTCTACCTCTTAGAAGGGCTAACAGGGCAGGTCATATTTGGCACAGGATTGACATTGACTAGAGAAGGTGAGAGGATGCAAAGTCTGGAGTTTGTAATAAAGTTTGCCATCAGAGATGGACCAGAAGATGACACTGATGGCAAGCAGAGCCCCCTGATGTGTGTTCAGAAGGCCACCCAGGCAGTGGACCCTGAAGATACTTTGTACTTAAAAGATCCATATTCAAAGGCATGTGACAGGGAAGATAAGGGCACACAGGCCACTTAACTTATATACACATATACCTCACACCCAGGTCACTAGTAACAAAGCAGGATCAACATTTCTCTATAAGCTTTAATTTTTCAAAACCTACTTTTAATATGGGTTCTCAATTGCTTTAACCTCCCTTCTAGCCCACCACCCACCAAAGGTAGTGGAAAAGAAGGGTTATTAGGATATGGGGGCAGGGGGAGGGGAGTGGACCTGTTTAGAAATTGTTCTTTGGAGCAAATCCCTTCTCCATTGCCAGAGGCCAGCAGTTCAGACCCCAGGATTCAGCAGCGGCAGCTTGGTCTGCTCACAAATACTTCACGAATATGCCAGCAGTGCAGTTCAGTAGCATTGGGATAGCAAACACCAATCAACAGCAGTGGCACAGCCCAGCAGAAACAGCCAGGCCTCAGCTGAACTGGCAGGAGTCAGCAGGAGTAATCAGTTCCAGCAGGGACACCAGAAGGTCTCCGTCATGCCTCTCTTAATGAAGAGATCAGTGAAGACAGGAGACCAAGAAGTGTTGCAAAGCTAGCGATGCAAGCAAGTCCCCTATCACTGTCCATTGGGTCCTATTTATACTCCCTCCAAACATTACATGTCCAAGGGTCTTGCCTCAGCATGTGAGTCTGTCAGCAAAATGCCACTTGAGTCTGCATCAGCTGACACCACTCTGCCAATCGGCCTGAGTCCTTAGAAGTGGCAAGAAGCCTCCAGAGCACCACCAGTTTTTTGGTGCATTTTTCTCTATGGAGTCATGACAAACAGAGCTCAGCTACACATTGTAAGGCGAACCAATACATGTTCATCATTAGCAAAGGATCCTTCATCACACGTCCTTTCACTTGCTTTACCAGAATATCCTTTCACTTGTATCTGCTTCAGGAAACCACTCCTTCACATGTTTGCCCCAGCAAAAACACCATCCGACCGACACAACTGACTTTTCAAAGAACCCATAAGTGTCCAATTCATTTCCCTGTCTCCCCCTTCTGTGATCTAAGATATCCCCAAATACACTGAAGTCCTAGCACGGAATCGTGGGGACATTCCTGAGGTCCTGAGGGTGGAGCCCCCGTGACTGGGATTAGTGCCCTTACAAAAGAAGCCTGAAAGACTTTCTCCCCTCTTGGTAAGTGAAGTCACGCAGGCAGCGTCCCTGGAACTGCCATGTAGATCAGGCTGGCCCGGAACTCACAGTGTTATTTGTTGTTTTTTGGTTTTCAGTGTGTATGAGTGCTTTGCCTGCAGAAGACATCAAATCCCCGGGAACCGGATTAACCTAACCATGAGATACCCTGTTAGTTTAACTTTTGACCCTCAGAGAACAGAGGTGGGTTTCTGCTTCCTTTCGCCTCACACACTCGTCCTTTTCTGTTGAGAACACTCAAAAATCTATCCAACAGTGTGGCTCTGAGGCCATTCGTGGTTTTCCAGCTCCCCAAATCACAGTCCGTGTTCAGACCCCAGCAGCTCTTTCAGCCTCGCCTGTTGTAGCTAACCCCACGCTCCTCTCCACAGTAATGCAGGGTCGTCTGTTGTCACGTTTCTTTTGTTCTCTTGTTCTAGAACAGTCCCTAAGTCTTTCTCTGTCTCCTATGACCTTGACGCTTTGGAAGATTAAAACTCACACTGGTCATTCTGTAGGGTTTTGAACAGGAGTTGGTCTGCTTTCTCCTCAGGTTCCAACCCCAAGCTATGCATTTCTGTCAGGAAATGTGTGTGTGAATCGCTGACCCATGCACTCTCTCAAGATCGACTATCAGAAAGCACACGATAACACCTGTTTGTCGCATATTACCTGTTGGATTTGGGCCACTTCTCTGCCAAGTCTTTCCCACTGTAAAGTTACCTTTGTCCTCTTAATAATCTATGAAGGTATGTGTCAATATGCACTGCACACATTCATCTCTCCTCACCAGCCTTTCACCTAGATGCTCCAGCTCAAGGTTCTTCCTGAGTCTGTTTTCATTTTTCTCTTATTTTTTTCTTAAGACATGGTTTCTCTTTGTAACAGCCCTGGCTGTCCTGGAACTCACTCTGTAGACCAGTCGACCTCGGACTCACAGAGGTCTGCCTGCCTCTACCTCCCAAGTGCTGGGATTAAACATGTGGGCCACTACCATCAGACCACCTGAATCAATTATTAATACAATAGTCGCAGAATTGTGCCATTCTATAGTCGCAGAATTGTGCCATTCCCACTCCTGGCTACCATCAGTAGCGACACTGTGCTTTTGGGAGATCATTCCTTACATCGGGATTAGTGAAATTGTAATTTATGGATTAGCATGTCTTTATTGTTGGGTTATGTGGGTACTGACCGCCTGCTCCGATGTTCAAACTATCTTTTATTTGGTCAGTGGAAGCTCCCAGAAAGCAGCTGTGTCCTCCTGACAGACACCATTCCTTTTCTTCTCTTTCGCACACTTAACTCACCATACGCCTCCTTACTGACAAAGGGGCCCCAGCCCAAGTGGGGCTGTAAGAGTTACAAAACTCTAGGCAAGGGATAGATGGGTGGGAGAAGAACCCAGAAGGGAAAACCAGAGAGACACTCCTCCAACCCTCACAGAAACTTCCAGAAGCCCTGCAAGTACAACCTTCCTTCAGTTTGCTCTCTCCTACAAGAGGAGTCTACTTTACCACCGGGTTGGGGAGGTTGAATGCCCAGGGGAAAGTGTCAGCCCCAGAAAAGACTAACCAGGTTTCCAGTCACAGCCCTGCTACCAACTAGCTGCGTGGACTCTGGTCTGTGCTGCTCTGCCTTTTGCTTTCCTGGGGCTCTGGGGAAGATAACAGTTCTGAGGACAGGAAATACTGGACACCAAGGGCTACTCTGGTACAAGATTCACAGCTGACGTAACACCACCGGCTTCTCATACACTCAGGTGTTGCAAGAAGCTCTCCAGATGTGGGATCCTGCATGCACTAAGGTTTCCCTGCAATTACAACAATAACTTCACACGTTGGTTTTTAAAGATGTGTGTGTGTGTGTGTGTGTGTGTGTGTGTGTGTGTGNGAGAGAGAGAGAGAGAGAGAGAGAGAGAGAGAGAGGAAGTGCTCAAGTATACTCAAGCGCGAATGCCAAGGGGCCAGAAGAGGTTATCGCTTCCCCTGGGGCTGGTTTCAGGTGGCTGTGAGTTGAAACAGATTCTGGTCCTCTGGAAAAGCAATGCATGCTCTTAACTGCTGAGTCACATCTCCAGCCCTGCGAATTGACTCTATCTGGTTTCACAACATCTCACCAGACTAGTGAAATACAGAGGTTGTCATGGAGAAAGGGAGGCACACCTGTAAAGTTTCTAAAGAGAACATTCACAAGGAATTCCTACCATATCGATAATTACTTTATCATGTGTGCTCCACATACTGTCTTACCTGGGTTACATGATGGGAAGCATTCTTTTATTACGCAGGCTATTTTAATGTTTTAAGTAACTTGTTCTCTCGGGTCACTAGACCAGAGCTTATTGAAAACCTAAGGGCAGATGCCTGAATCTTCTCAGAGCAAAGTAAAGGAAATCTTTCTCCTCTAGCCTTTGTTCCATATCCTAACTCCATGGATTCTGTATTCACCATGACTTAGCACAATCGCGATGACTTATCCACAGTCATGCAGACTGGCTAAGTCAAAGTGGTTGCCAAAGCTATGTTTTTGACTTGGCACAGTCCATGGTTCTCTCTGTGGCTGGAGATTAAACCAGGCTCTCGTGCACACTAATTAATTCCTCCAGCACTGAGCTACATCCCGGCTATGTTTCATCCCTATGTGCTATGAGATACCTTGTGTTGTGGGCATTTTTGTTTCTGAGATTTTTCTCACTGGCTGTTTTATTCTCTTTCAATACCCCAACCATAGTGTTTTAAAGCTATGTTGTCAAAATTGTTTGTTAGTAGTCTTGTTGATCTTTCAGAAGCCCACACTGGGCCCAGTCTCTGCCTGCTAGCTCTCTGAAGATCAGGACGTGAGCTCTTAGCTACCGTTCCGTTGTCATTCCTGCCTGCCTGCTGCCACACTCCCCCACCATGATGATCATGGACTAACCCTCTGAAACTGTAAGCAAGCCCCCAATTAAATGCTTTCTTTTAAAAGTTGTCTTGGTCATGGTGTCTTTTCACACAAACAGTACAGTAACTAAGACAACAGACTTAGCCTTGCACTTCCCCAGGTCAAGTCTGCATTCTATAGTTCAAGAAACCAACCCCACAGGCTCTTAAAAAGCACATCCCTCAGTCCCCATAGAAGAATCCAAAGTAGGAATCCCAGAGCTGGCCAAATGCTCACTGATCCATATGCCTTTCATCTTCCTCTACTGATGTATACAGTGAATGGCTTCCCTTCACGTGGTCACAAGAGGATATTGGAATACTTAGTGGCTCCTCCACACTCGGGCAGGAAGGACAAAGAAAAAAAGCATCATGCCCATTGAATATGTTTTTTGTTTGTTTGTTTTATTTTTTTCTGAGACAGGGTTTCTCTGTGTAGCCCTGACTGTCCTAGAACTCACTCTGTAGACCAGGCTGGCCTTGAACTCAGAAATTCACCTACTTCTGCCTCCCAAGTGCTGGGATTAAAGGCATGCGCCACCACGACCAGCGAATATGTTACTTTTTATTTTACCAGTAAACAGCAATTTTCTTAAAATCTCTATCCTTCTCATTAGGCTTCTGCATACTGTTTAGAACTGGAACCCACCCCCAGCTCTAAAGCGTGGGACAGGCATGTGTCTGGGCTCCTTGCTGCACTAACACGACTAGGGTGTGCATGCAGTCCAGAAAAGAGAGAGAAGAGAGCCTGATGGGCTGGCAGTCCACAAGTCTGCCACTGGACTTAACAAGAAGGAATGGCTGGAGAGCGCTCATGTCAGACTCTGTGCTCATACCATCTGCTGTTCCCGTTGTTTTTCCCAGAGAATAGAGGAAGCCATAACCGTCCATGCCCTAAATGGGAAAGACATGTTGTAATCAGATGTCACCCTGTGGACCAACTAGCGGAGAAACAAAGCAGCAGTCTGATGGTGTCCATGGGAGTCTTTCCTTGTCTTCTGTTAAGAAGGTGAGACACAGTCTGATGGTGTCCGTGGGAATCTTTCCTTGTCTTCTGTTAAGAAGGTGAGACACAGTCTGATGGTGTCCGTGGGAGTCTTTCCTTGTCTTCTGTTAAGAAGGTGAGACACAGTCTGATGGTGTCAGTGGGAATCTTTCCTTGTCTTCTGTTAAGAAGATGAGACAGGGCGTGCAGTGCTTTCTAAACTGCTCATGTGTGACTTTGGACCTTGGGGCCAAAGGGTGGAGTTTTTCATACTCATTGGCATTTACAGCACATGACCCTAGCTCAGCTGCTTGTTTCTTTTTCCTTTTTTCTCAACTTATGTGTTTGGAAAAATATCCATTTCTTACTCTTCTTACCACAGATAACTATTATAACATGTTCCAGGTGTGTTTGTGTGTGTGTGTGTGTGTGTGTGTGCATGCATGTATGTGCACAAGTGGGTGTGTGTATATGTGGTGTCTCTGTGTGTGTGCACACATGTGTGTGTGTAGGGTTTTTTTGTGTTTTTTCTTTTTTCTCATCTTCCTTTTTTCTCTTTTGTTTGTTCCTTTTTTCAACCTTCATTTTTTCTCTCTTTCTTTGTTATTTATTTCTTTGTTTGCTCCCATTTCTCTGTCTCTGTGTCTCTGTCTGTCTCTGTCTCTCTCTTTTGGACAGAGTTCATGTTACACAAGAGCAGGCAGGGCTTGGGTGTTGCTCATTTGGCAACTGTACATGCCTGAGGCCCTGTGAAGACAAGGTCACAAACGGTCACAATGAATTCGAGTCCCACCTGACACCTGTGTTTAATGTAAGCCCCTCCCTTTCAAGTGCCTTCTCACACTGACGCAGCAGTAGAATCTTACCTAAGTCCCTGATATAGCTCACTCATATGAAGTCATTTAATTTTTTTCTTTTAATGATCCTTTCTCCAAATGTATTTATAGCCTGAGCTAAGATGGGATGGGGTGGGATGAATGGGGGCAGAATTCAGCCCTTACCAGAGAGTTCGCATAAAATGTGGATTTTAGATTATGGGGTACAACCTAGCAATCAAAAGACATTCTGTACTCGATGCCTATGGAGATAAAGGTGTTAGAATAATGTAGTTCTTCATACAAGAGTGCATTATAGCATTGTAGTCATGGAGCAGAACACCAGAAGAAGCATCTCCAGCCTTGAGGAATTAATGATTGTATACCTCAATTAGGGAATAATACGATACACTACAATAAACAAGTAATAAACTATATCTGTCTATTTGGAAGATGTCTGTGACATTAAATCAGACTCTCCCCCACCCCCTCCAAAGAAGCTTGAGGCTGGGGACACAGCTCAGTGGCAGAGTACAGACTGGACATCTGTGAGGCCTGGGGTTCAACCAAACGAACACAGAAGTAAATAAAGAAATGGACTCCAGTTTGGTTAAAACCCAGGTCAGTCCTTTATATGTATTCCTGAGTGATTAGAGAAAAGGAATGAAAAGCAGTCAGTGACAGCAACAACCATGGATTCGAAGAAGACTAAAAGAAGACAGAGACTAAAGAAGGGGTGACGGGGACTAAAGAGTTAAAACATTTTTGCACTATGGCATGGCTTATGGAGATTCACCTAAGGCTTGGTGAACAAGTCACTGAGATCCAGCACCCAGTCCCACAGGCTGGTCCTAAGGTGAGACACAAAGATGGAAAATAAGAGGGACAGGAAGGGAGAGAAGCTGATCACTCAAAAACCTGGGTAGGTTCCCTATGGGGGTCAGAAACTCCAAGATAAAAGGTCACCTATGGAGAAGGTGGGGGGGGGGTTCTGAGCCCATCACCTCAAGCAAGATTGTTCAACAAATGTTTGTGACTTAAGAGGTTTTTTTTTTTTTTTTTTTTTTAAGAACTGAGTGCTCTCTCTGCTGTGAGCCTGAGCAACGTTCCTCAGGAAGCCTCCTCAACGTTTCCTCTACAGAAGGACGGTCTTTAGGACAGAGTAAATCAGCTTGCACCCCACCCCCTCCCATAGTTAAGCTTAAGTGACTTAGGCATTGCCCAGGGGGCATAGATTTCTAAATGTTCTGCTTACATCTAAAGCAAGTGCTATCCCTCACCATTGACAAACTAGCTGTTTTGGGGACTTAACCTGAAGGGGATTCTTGATCTGGGGACACCAGGCTGCTGGAAGCAAGCAATGCAGGCTGCATCTCCCCACTGCCACAACTACGTTTTAATTCACTTTATTCTTTACGAACTATATTTTTAGATGCCATGACTGCACACTTTCTTTGTTAAGGTTTCAGAGAACCTAGCACCGGGCTTGTGACAGGAAGTAGTGACCACCAGCAGCAGCTGGCTTAACTAATGCTGGCCAGAGGTGGTAGGGTTTTGCCTGAATTAACTGGGTAGCAGTTTCTTGTTTTCTTTGCTTCTGATGCGAACATAAATTGTGTACTTAAGCAAAAAAGAAAAAAAAATTTAACCCCCCCCCAATGTCCCTTCCCTGCTGTGTGTGGGCAGAAGCTCCAAAGCTTCCAGAAGTTGCCCCTCCCTAGAGAAGCCCCGCCCTCCCCGACCGCCCAGTATAAGTCAAGTCCTGGGCGCTTTGCGAAGCATTCAGAGCGGCCTCCCGGGAAGGAGTTTCTGTGAGCTTGTGTAAGTAGACACATTGCTATATTTGAGCCCTCTCCTTTCTCTTTTCCCTCCTCCAACCCCTTCTTTCTCCCTGCCGAGCAACTAGAGCCTGGTTGAGCAAGTGAGCGCGGCAGGCACCCCCACTCCACCCCACCCCACGGTACTCGGCGACCCCTGGGTTCTGCACTTAGGAAGTTAGGGAGGCCGGGATCGTCTCGCGGTCCTGCACGTCCATGGAGAGGTTGAGACCCGCACTAGGAATAGGGCAAAGTCCGCCTGCAGTCCTGCTGTAGGTGCATGCGGTGCGACTGCCAGCACCCAGGAAGGCCTGGGCAACGGAGTTTTCAGGATTGCCAAAGTGATTCAAATGAGAAGACAGGGGTGGGGATTTGCGCGTGCGCGGTAAAAGCCACACCTGCAAGTCAGGCTACGTACCGAGAGGACCCTTTGCAAGGGGGTCTACTAGACCTGTGGCGAGTTCAGAAGGACCAGGCGCTGCCTTTTTGGAAAAAGAGACGGAATTATGTATTCTTAAAACAAAATGGAAATCCGCCTGTGAAATAGATTTCTCCGCGTGTGAAGGTGCTTATCATAACACAAGTCCCATGACCTGAGTTCGATCCCTGAAACCACGGGTGGTAGGCGGGAACCCACTCCTGAAGTCTCTTCAGGCTCTCAGTGACACGCAAGCGCCCTCACTCACACACCTGCATCATGTACACACGAACTAGTAATAACAGTAAACTAGATTAAACCTGAGCGAGCATGCCTGTTATCTTAGCATGTAGAAGCAAGAGGATGGAAGGTTCCAAGACAGCTTCTGCTACATAGTGAGTTCAAGGTCAGCCTTGGCTACACAGACTGGCACTGTAATCAGAAAAACAAGTTGAGCCCGGCAGTGGTGGCACATCCTTTAATCCCAGCACTTGGGAGGCAGAGGCAGGCGGATTTCTGAGCTCGTGGCCAGCCTGGTCTACAGAGTGAGTTCCAGGACAATCAGGACTATACAGAAAAACCCTGTCTCGGAAAAACTAAACCAAACCAAAAACAAAACAAAAATCTAAGAAAAAGAAAAACAAATTGAACTCAGAAATATGGGTTGAAATGATAGTTATTAGAGGCTGAGAAGGGTTAAAAGTATTTGTGAAAGGGTACAGAAACAGGAGTGTGGCTCTTATACACAATAATGATTAGTTCAAACCAAGCGGATTATTTCTCATAAAAATAGAAGCTGAAGAAGGCAACAGGTGTGTTAGGCACTCTACATTGCAGACACTGTGTCCTATCAAGGTAAGTTTTAATCTGACAATTTAAAAATTCTTACTTTGGGGGGCAGGTGACATGGAGACTGGAGAGATGACTCAGACGTTAAAGAGCACTTGTATAGGGTTCGGTCCCGATTATCAGGACCACATAATGGTTCTCATGAAACTTAGTGATTGTAAGATCACTAAGCTCCAGCCTGGGCTTCAAGAACCCACGTCGCAAACAGCTACAAGCCAATAGAAAGGACAGGGCTTTGAATTGGCTCTCCACCCTCCGACCAGGGTGAACTAATTGGTTAGCCTTGGTTGCTTATCTGAAGAATTCACTGGGGTTCCACGCGATGATGGGTTGCTCTGAGTCTCAAACCCTTGAAAGCAAGAGCACCTTTGTTTATCTGTTGGTTTTGCCTGGAGGCAAGATGAAACCAAATAATTGATTTCCACCTTGGAGCCAAAACCAGAGAAAATTAAATGGTGCCGCTGCGCCCCCTAGTGGCTATGAGGTCCATGCTTCTGTAGGAAAAACAAAACAAAACAAAACAAACCTGTGGTCTTTGGTTCTCTGTATTTGAGGGGCTTTCCTGAAGATTCACGGCAGGAGAGGCGAGGAACTGCGGGACTTTGCACGTCTATTAGTTGTTTAATGTTCTAGAGAAATTCCAGCATGGCCCGGACAGAATTTGCCAGGTTACATTTTTCTTTGCTTTGAGTCTTTGTTTTAGCCTGTTTCTGCATCTACACACCTGAGTCTTGACAGGAAAATAATGGAAATAAAATGAGATCAGACACGTGAAGTGCTTAGCATAATGTCAGGAAGTTCTAAATGGATGTAATAGAATGATAACATGCTAAATGATAATTGGGCTGTGTTTTCTGGCTTCAGAGCTACGCCCAGGGGCTCTAAGATGGTCATTGAGTCCACACTTACCATGTTCTAGGTATACCAGGATGGTGCAGGCCAAGAGCTGGACCCTGAAGAAGCACTTCGAAGGCTTCCCTACTGACAGTAACTTCGAGTTGAAGACGGCTGAGCTCCCACCCTTAAATAATGGAGGTAAGGGAGATCTTAGCAGGGGCTGCAACAGTTTGTATCTGCTGCAGAAAACAGAGTCCCGACGTTTGACTTCAGACAACAGTTTTTTAAAATTAGTTTACAGTTCCTCTGTGTTAGCAGTTTGACTAGTATAAAAGTCTCATTGTCATTCTAAGGACAGCAGGCTTCCTGCTGGGCTCAGACTGCAGTTCCTGTGAAGCCTGTGGCAGCCTGAGTTCCTGTGACAGACAGATTGGGTTCTTTCCTTGTAGTGTGGTCCTGTGGTGGATCTAGAACAGCCTGGGGTTGGCAAACTACAAAGTCTGAGAACTTTTCAAGCTTCTACTTATAAAAATCCCATAGGTCTAAGCAAGTTGTCCAGATTCAAAGGCTTGCAAAGTCTTTTTATTCTTTTTCTTTCTTTCTTTTGTGTTTCCTTTATTTATTTATTTACTTATTTATTTATTTTGGCTACCTCCTCCTCTTCATGATCTGAGGTAACCACCGGGCTACATCCACAGCCCACAGATTTTTTGACTGGAAGCCAGGACACAGTGGTGGGAGGTATCAGTGTCCATTTTGCAATCTGCCACATAAATCTTTTTAGTTTTTTTTTTTTTCTTTCTTTGAAGCTTTAATGTCATCGTGCCCCGTCCCTGGGTAGGAAGTTTCTTTGATGCAGCTCATGCCTGGGTACCTTATCCTTCATGGCTTCAACAGAGGAGGATGGCTCCTGTGTTCCAGTGAGCCTGATGGTGACAGTGAGTTGAGCAATTGTGCTCAGTCAGAGGCCAGACTATGAGGGCTGTCTGTGGGGTGCCGCAGTGAGCAAGCCTTTGAGAACAGGATGCAGGCGCTCTTCATGCACTGAACCAAGTTTAAGGTGCAGTGACCAAAACTTGGATCCAGAGTTTCAGAAAATACACAGTTGAAAATCACTCTAACAAAGTCCCATCTTCTTTGGTATTCCTTGAGGTAGGTAATAAAATACTATGTGTCCTGGTTGATTTTTTTTTTGTCATGTTGACATGAGCTAGAGTTATCTGGGAAGAGGAACCTCAACTGAAGAAAACGGCTTTGTCAAATTGCCTGTAGGCAAGTCTTAGACATTTTCTCTAGAACACTCTGCAAGAACGGATCATAGAGGAGGACTCAGCTCACTTTAGGCAGTGCCATCCCTGGAGAGGTGATGGTGTAGAAGAAATCAGACTGACTAAGTCATGAGAATAAGCCAGTCAGAGGAGTTTCTTTATGGCCTCAGCTTCAACTCCTGCCTCCAGGTTCCTTCCTGGAGTCCTTGCCCTGATGTCCCTTTATAGTGGACTATGATCGGGGTGTGTAAGGGGACACAAACCCTTCCTTTCCCAAGTTGGTTTTGATCATGGTCTTTATCACAGCAGTAGAAAGCCAATTAAGATGCTACATGAACTTGTACTGAGGTGGTTACTGATGTGGCCTTGGGTAAGTTACTTACCTTGACCTTAAAGAGGATGCGCCAATATTTGAAAACAGCAAACAAATGGGTCCCTCTAAAATAATACAAGTAGCGTTATCATCGTCACCATCATCAGCTGGGCTGCGCCGAATGGGAACGCCCTTCCTATCGTCAGTAGAAAGCACGGGTGGGGAGCTGGATGTGAAGCTCATGGTAAGAGTGTTTCCTCTCACGTGCACAAGGCTCTGGAATCCATTCGCAGCACGGTAGTTTTAATTATGAATAGTACCTTCTGCCCCTAAGCAGAAAGAGTAGGCCCGTTTATTCAGAATGCCAGAACATTGTAGCCGCCAGGTCTCCAGTCTGTAACTGCATCTGGAATGCTTTGTTTTGTAGAGGTCCTGCTGGAAGCCCTGTTCCTCTCTGTGGATCCTTACATGAGGTACTGTCCCCTCCCCGGCTTCTTAGATTGTATGTGGTCCATGTTTTAAAGCACCGCAGCTCATCTTTTAAGACAGGCTTTCCCATTTCTCCCTGTACTGTATTGGTGATGAGATTCATGGCTGCTCATCTTCTGTAGGCAAGGTCAGCTCTGCACAGGGGAGTTGCTTCCATAATTGATGTGGGGGGAGGGGAGGAAGCCAGCCCCCACCCCCGCCATTTACCACTGCAAGCATTGAGCAGAAGTTACTAAGACTAAAACCAGTTCTTCTCGTCTTCTATTTATCAGTATTTTTTTGTTTTGAATTATGTGGCCCATAGTTGACTCAAACTCATGACTCAGAAAACTCTGAAGGTCAGGAAGGGAATAAATGCCCTTCAATGGTGCCTCAGCAATTTTTTAACCTAAGTGAGTATTACAGCCAATCAATCAATTAATCAATCAATTGATCGATCATATAGTATTTTTTTTCTCATAGCTTGTTGGCAAAGATTCAACTCTTGGTTGAAAAATACCATTTAACAGTGTTAACTAGCAAATGGGCCGAGTGGCTCGAACCTTGAGAAGCTGAGGCAGAAAGACCACAAGTTAAGAGTAGTCATCCGGAGACTCCACTAAATGAAACCCAATGGTAATTACCATCCTTTTGGGGTTGGTTGATATTAGGGTAGCATCAGTTTGTGCTGTATTTTGAATGCCATTGACAGACGCTCACGTCCAAGCAAACACAGTGGTAGGACTCTCTCATTCATCCGTAGAATGCGTACTTTAGGGTCCGAGGCAGAAACACTTCCCACCGTCTCTCACACGGTTATGCCACCCGGGCAGCTCGGGTGCTGTTTGTGTACACAGTGTCCCAGCGTTTTGCCACTGACTGGATTCTCATGCTGTTTTCTTCCGGATGGTCTTGCACACTAAGGATGGATTTTGCTTTTTTTTTTTTTTTTTTTTCAGAATTGCAGCAAATAAACTGAAGGAGGGCGACAGGATGATGGGTGAGCAAGTGGCCAGGTAATTTGTGTAATTGTGTAATTGGTATTTACACAAGTCCTGCTGTGTGAATAAGGGCCTCCTCTGGCTCCTGCCTGCTGGGCCTGCATCTGTCCACCTGCTGCTCGCTGCTGCTCCCTCCCCAGCCTCTGTGACTGTGTGGCCCTGACCAAGGACCCCGAGCGACATGACCTAAGGGAGGAATAGCTTGTTGGGCTCGTGGTTTCCTAGGACTCAGTATGTGGCTCTTGCCTTGTTGACTCTGAGCCTGAACTGAGAAGGATCATGGCAGCAGGAGCCTGTCTCAGAGTCTTCTTGGCTCCAGGCAGACAGGAAGACAAAGAAGGATATGTATAGATATGGATATAGATGATAGATATAGATGGATATAGATATAGATGATAGATATGGTAGAGATGATATATAGATGATATATCATCATATATATATATGGCTGTATAGATGATAGATATAGATATAGATATAGATATGCATATGGCTATATAGATAGACAGAGTGAGAGCACCATGCTAACTTGCCTTCATCTCTCTGCTCTTTTATTCTGTCTAAGCTCACAGCCTGTGGTAGCCTGTGCTGCCTACGTTCAAGGACGTTCCCATATTAGTTAACCCCCCTTATAGGACATATCCCAAAGTGCACACTGACCCATCTCCTAGGTGGCTCTCAACCAGGCGAGTTGACAACACAAACTATCATAGATGTAGAACTGTCCTTTTCAGCCTGTCTGACATCCTTACTTTTAGTGATGTAAATAAAGCCCTATATATTTATTCATGATTATTGTGAAAATCAAATAAATTGAAATCTGGGAACGGAAAGGTTTCCCTCTGAGTCAGTTGTTAATGCATTATTTCAAACCCTGTTAAGTACATACGTTCATGTATTTTTTGATATGCTTGCCAGCAAACTGGCAGTCTGAGATGAACGGGGTGGGGGGCCGGGGCCGGGGCCGGGGCCGGGAACCTTCAGTTTAGTTGGCCTCGCTTTTGTTACTTGCGATGCTAGTCTTCTTGTGAGTTCTTTGTCAACTTTATCTTATGAGTTATGTTTGTGTCTGTAGGACTTTGCCTCTGCTTGATGGGTTTGCAGAGAGTGCCTCCGTACCAGGGGTGTTAGTGTGACAAATATTCTGGTCTTTGCCTTTCTCTAGGCTCTAATCACAGCTTAAAATGAAAGACATTTGTAATTGTGGCTCTCGGGTATCATCTCATTTGCTTAAGAAATCTCCCAAAGTGATGAAAAAGAGGTATTGGTATTTTCTTTCATGCTGAGAGCAAGCCGGGCATCCAGTTTCCCAAGGAAGGCAGTGGAAGGGGTATAGAGTCAGATGGGGACCAAAAGCTGCCGGTTCTGGCGATTTAACTTCTGCTGATAGCAGCAGGGGATTAAAAAAGGGGGTGTGGCTTAGTTACTTGGGCTTTTCTCATTGGCCAAATGAGAAGCTTGGTGTTCACTAACTCTTCATGAGGCAGAGAGAAAAGAAATGAAGTGAAGAAAGTCTCTCTCTCTCTCTCTCTCTCTCTCTCTCTCTCTCACACACACACACACACACACACACACACACTGATCAGACCCAACTACCTGTTTCATCAATTTCACAAGTGCACATGCATACTTATATACATACAAATATACGTACATATGTATGTGTGCATATATATATATATATATATATATAGAGAGAGAGAGAGAGAGAGAGACAGACAGACAGACAGACAGACAGACACATAGAGCCCAAACAGCCACACTTTATTTTTTCTCTCAGCCCATTTTTTACCTTCTTAGACAAAAGTTCTTTATAAAATTGCCTCATAGATAAAATGTTACACAAAAGGGAGTTACGGAAGGATGTTGATAGTAAGTTCAAAGCAGTGTTTCATTCTGTAAGCTCATTTTAAGTTCAAAGCAACAGTTTCATATGGCCTTGCTTTATCATAGTGCACACCTGTGGTCCCATCCTTGGGCTTGACTTAGAATCAATGTTTTTCCTTGATCATCTATGGCCTCATTTTTGAACCTTACTTAGAATGATTTTCCTTGATCACAAATTTGTCCCAAGCCTATTTTTCTTCTTAGTACAATGTCTAAAGCTCATTGTCTTCCTTATTATGCAGCCCTTGCTTACTGTTCTATGAGGAGGAGTCACATTCTTTTCTTGATTCTAATTGTATTACATCTTTCCGACAAAACAACTAAAACCATCTCCCTAAATTTTCTTCCGAAAATTACTTGAATCAAATCAGGAATGTGATAAAGCCATTCATTAATTTAAACAGCATTAATTCGTGAAAGTTCATCTTCATGTTGATCCTCAGGAAATTTACACAATAGGGCGGGCTGAAGAATCCTTAGGCTATGTAACGGTGGCAGGGAAGGCATATCAGCAGCGAGAGGCAATCCTGGGATGAAGTTTCTGAGGCCATGTCTCTCCAGAGTGTACTCGCAGTAGCCATGCAGAATGGTGGGCTATCCAGGAAACTCACTTGCTTGCCATAGCCTTTCCTAGATGGCTTCTGTCACTATTATAATTTTTTTAAAAAATTAAACATTCTCAGTGGCTTAATTTTTATATTAATTTTTCTTTTCCAGTGCAGTGTCCTCCCTGCCTGCTTTACCTATCGGTAGCTTTTCTTCTGTAAAGTTTTAGTTTCATACTAATCAAGGAAATGAACATATACTTGTGTTGGCAGAGGATAGGGGACAGAGGCACCCGGAGCCAGAGGATAAAGGACCCTTGCTCAAAAGAATGGATGTGGACAGGGACAGGGATGGGTGCTGGATCCGTTGTTAATGTTCTTCTCTGAAGGCTTTCACAATGGCTAAGAATTAAGGGGAGATTCCTCAAGGTCTCATTCATGGACTATTAACCTCACTACCCTCTTGTGAATATTCCCCACACAGACTCCTGACTCCCGTGAATGGGAAAAGGTATCGAATGTCTTACTGGACTTTTTATCTTTCAGAGTCGTGGAAAGTAAAAACTCAGCCTTCCCCAAAGGAACGATTGTAGCGGCTTTATTAGGTTGGACATCACATTCCATTTCTGACGGGAAGGGACTGACAAAGCTGCCTGCAGAGTGGCCGGACAAGTTACCGCTGTCTTTGGCATTGGGGACAGTTGGCATGCCAGGGTAAGTGTCCTGGATGGGTTTTGTTTGTTAGCATGCCCAACAAGGAGAGATGTGAGGCAAAAACTGATGAGAGGACAATGGTGAAAAAAGAAAAGAAAGGAGCTCAAACTGAGTTAGTGGATAAATGCAGACGACATTATATATGAAAGAATCCTGCATAACCCTAAAAGGAGGGGAGTCTTGGCATTTATGATATTGTAGATGAACCCGGCGGACATTAAGTGTCGTAAGTCAGGTACAGAAAGACAGACACCACATGATCTCACTGTCATCCTGTGTCAGCTGCTTCTTTCTGTGAGAAGTGCGCAGGAGCAGAAACTTTAATGGAGGGAAGGTTTCTGCTCGGTCATGGTTTCCAGAGGCTTCAGTTCATCACTGTTGCTCTGATGGACGACAAGGTGGATGATCATGGGGCCAGGGGTGTGATGGGGCAGACTTGCCTATCCTTTGGCACTCAGGAAGAAGAGAAACTCAGCAAGGAGCTAGAGATGAGATGCCCACAGTGATCTGCTTCCTCCAACTGGTCCCTGCCTCTTATCGATGCCATCATATTATGAATCCATGCGATTAATGCTTTGATTACATCAGAGCCCTCATGATTTAATCACTTTGCCAATACCATATCTCTGAACACTGATGCTTTGGAAGCCAAGCCTTGGGGAAGCCATGATGAGCCTTGGGGAGCCTGGGGCGGGGTGGGGTGGGGTGGGCGGTCAGCTCATCTCCAAACTGTAATTTAAGTGGAATCCATGGAAGAGAGAGTGTAATGACGGGGCCAAGAGACAGGTTGGTCCAAAGATACAAACCTTATTTAGGAGATGTTCGTTTAGGAGATACTGCTGCTGTACAGCAGGACGAACATAGAACCATAAGAAAGGTTGGAAATTAGTTATGTGTATGTTAATTAGCTTGATTTCACTATTCTATGTATGTGTATATAAAACATGTTATGTAGATGCATATCTTTATATATCTACATTTGTGCAATTCTTGTCAGTTAAAAGTAATCTACAAATATTCTTGAGGCTAAATGAAAGAAGGGCAAAACCATGTCAGAGATGCCTCACTTATTAAAGGCTCCCACATCTCCCAGTGTGGCCAATGTGGGAAGTCATTTTTAAAACACACAAGAGACATTGAAAACCATCCTGTCTTCTGTCTTCTGTAATCCCAGCTACTCAACAGTTGAGGCAGGAGGATCATGAGTTGAAGGCCAGCCTGAGATATAGCTAGACACTATTTTTTTTTTTTTTTTTTTTTGAATCAAGCCAGGAATGGCGGCCCACACCTTCCATCCCAGCCTTCTGGAGGCAGAAACAGACAGATCTCTGATCTTGAGGCCAGCCTGGTCTACATAGACAGCATGTTCCAGGCCCGGCCAGCAAGGGCTGGCTACTCAGTAAGATCTGTCCCGGAAAAAGAGAGGAAGGGGGTGGGAGTCCAAATGAATATTTTCTTTTCTAAATTGTTGACTCTTTAAGTTCCCCTTAGACTAAGGCAGCTTAATAAAGCCTGCCTAAGGCTTCTTTTTTTTGTTGCCCTTTCCATCTCACCTCTGTTTTGTTTCTAAGAGGAGGTGAGGTCAGTGTGTCTAGTTGAAGGCTGACTAAAGATCCCATGGAGGTAGATTGTGAAAGAAGGTGCTGGTTGACACTGGTTTAATAACAGAGCCAGAAAATGTGGCACTTAGGTTGTAGAGAGACGTGTGTGTGTGTGTGTGTGTGTGTGTGCGAGTGCAGTTCTTGTCAGTTGTGTGTATCTTGTCAGTTCTTGTGTGTGCGTGTGTATCTGTGAGATTGTATTGGTATGTAATATATGGTTTCCCAGCATTCGTGAAATGGAAGGAAGGTTGTAATTTAAAAGATTGGGCTACATAGCAAAAGAGAAGAAGAGGGAGGTGGGAAGGGGGAAGGGGAGAGGGAGAGAGGAGGGCAGGGAGGGGGAGGGGGTGAGGGAGAATAAAGGACAGGGAGGGGGAGAAGGAGGGGAATAGGGAGAGGGAGAGGGAGAGCACTCTTCACACATCCTTGTGTTCTTTCCTTAGCCTCACTGCCTACTTTGGCCTGCTTGACATCTGTGGTATGAAGGGTGGAGAAACAGTGATGGTCAGCGCAGCAGCGGGAGCAGTGGGCTCTGTTGTGGGGCAGATAGCTAAGCTCAAGGTAAGTGTCTTCCTCTAGTCATGCCTCTGTGTGACTCAGTGTGCACTGAGGACAGCAGCGCCTGCAGAGGGTTCTCTGGACTCAAGGGGTGTGCAGTCAGCTTGCTGCAACTTGCTTAGAAGTTAGAGGCTGGGAGGGCACAATGAGGAGAAGAGAATAATAAAGATGAGCTGACCAGTGTTGACTGATAACTACAGGACAGGTCAGGAGTGGGCCAGCTGAGTACTAGCTCTACTTTTCTATTGTTGTTGCTGCTGCTACTGCTACTACTATTATTACTACTACTAGTAGCAATAGTGATAGTAGCAACAGTAGTATTTTTACTAAGTATTCTTTTGCTCAATTTAGAGGAACACAGGAAGGGGAATAGAGTTGAATCTTGGGCTATATCCAATAGCCAAGGGTTGGCCTTTATTACTAACAGGAGCTTGAACATGAGTAAGGTTGTAGGAAAGATTTCTGTACATAAATACATAAATGGGAAAGCAGCTGAATCTGAAATCCTCCTCCAGGGTTTGTGGTGCTGACTTTACAGACAATGAACTGCATTTGTTTTCCGGAGCCATTTTAGCATGCCATATACCCTTGGGACTGATTTAGTAGTGTTTGGGGTAAGGCTGGTAATTGAACCCAGGGTCTAGTACCTGCTTAGCACAGGCTCTACCCCTGAACTATACCCCAGTCCCTGATTTGATAACATTTAGAGAGAATTTTCCCTTTGTATTTGATATGTGAGTTTGATTAGGAGGTCTTGGTTTTTCTTTTTCTGAACTCAGAATGTCTAACTATATTCAGCATAGGCTAGATTTATAAAATGAATTAGAAGTATTTCTGATATATAGATTGCAAATGCTTTATTAAAAATATGGAGAGATAACTACATGGTAAAGGAGCAAGCTGTATCTGCCTGACAACCTGAGTTCAGTCACTGGTGCAAGGGGAAGGGGAGAGCCAGCTCCACAGAGTTGTCTCCTGACCTCCATATGTGTGCTGCTATGCATGCATGCATCCATACTCACATGCCATGAGCACACATGCATGATTAATAATAAGTATAAAGCTTTCAAAATCCTTGGGGGGGGGGTGTCAGATGGTGTTCTAAAGACCACTGCACCATGCTGAAGAGATGGCTCAGTCGTTGACACTTGTTTTCCAAGTTCAGTTCTCAGCACACACATAGTGGCTCACAATCACCTGTGTGTCCAGCTCTAGAAGAGCTGATGCCCTCTTCTGGCCTTCCTAGGCACCTGCACACACACACACACACACACACACACACACACACACACACACACACACAAAACCCAAACACAGCAACAACAAAGACCACAGCACTGGGATAGGATATGTCTTTGGGAGAAAAGAAGAGGCGCCCCAGAGTGAGGAACCCAGGCAGCCAGGTGGCTATGGGCAAGCACAGCAGACAGAGATGATATCTGCTAAGTGGTCAGGCCAGCTGTAGCTGGGTTCTAGTCTGGTTCACCCTCGGGGTCTGTTGAGTTGCTGTGGAGTTTCTCGTGTGTGGGGTGTACTATGGTTTGGATAGGAAATTTGTTCCCTTATGTTGAAGGCTTGGCCCTACTTCAGAAGTGGGACTGTGGTGAAGTGATTGGGTTATAGGGGAGGAGGCAGGGTCTGACCTCGCCTGTGGATCAACTACTGATAGACTCATAGTCTGGTGACATTGTCGGTAGGTGGGACAAACTAGAATGCAAGAGCTTACCTGGAAGAAGTAAGTCACTGGACTCATGTCTTTGAAGGTTGTTCTAGATTCTCCTTATCTGTCTCTGTCCCTTCTCGTTCTTCTGCCATAGTTGAGTGGCTTTCTAATGCCATGTCCTTCTGCTATGAAATGCATAATATCCTCCAGATACATGGAGTCAAGTGACTATGGGATAAAGCACCTCAAGCTGTTAGCCAATTAAATCTACCCTTCTTTAATGTGTTGTCTCAGGTCGTTTCCATAGCATGGGAAAGTTGACTAGCACAAGGTGTGTTCTTGGGCAACCTGATGGTGTAAGCCTGGGAAAGTGGATTGGACCATGCTTCTGCTTCATGTAATGGGCGGCATTTCCCCCTCCCATTTAGGGCTGCAAAGTTGTTGGTACGGCAGGGTCTGATGAAAAGGTTGCTTATCTTAAGAAGCTTGGATTCGACGTGGCCTTTAACTACAAGACAGTAAAGTCACTGGAAGAAGCTTTGCGGACAGCCTCTCCAGATGGTTATGATTGCTATTTTGATAATGTGAGTACAAACTCAGCTTATCTGATTTTACCAATAGAGTATTACATAAAGGAACAGGTTTCTAAAGTTTCCAGCTAGAACACGTGAATAAAGTACATTCTTTGGGGTTGGGGAGATTTGTTAAGCTATAATTGCACAGACCGTGGGATTTATTCATTTAAACTGCATAGCCAGACATAGTAGCTAAGCCTATAATCCCAGTGCTCACAATGCTGAGGCAGGAGGATAGCAGGCTCAGGGCAAGCCTGGGCTTCTTCCCATGTCTTCCATTATCAAGCAATGAATAAGTAAATAAATAAATAAATAACCAACCAACTGTAGAATTTTAGACTTAGTAATAGAGTTGTTTTCAACCATGTACACAGGCCTGCATTCAATCCCAGCACTGCAAAAGAAAGGAAGCTACAGTTCAGATCTTAACCATTTTAGTATCAACCTGTCTATATGACAGCAGTTTTAGAATGTTTATCATTCCCCAAAGAAACATTAATCATCCGTTACCCCCTCCCGCTCTCTTCCCCTCAAAAATGTGTTCCTTTGTGCCTGGGTTCTTTCACTTAGCAAAATGATTCCATATCCATCTATGTTGTGGTAGGTATCAGTCTTTTGAATGAGTGAGAGCTATTTCATCATATGTATATACCACATTTTTCTATCTATTCATCAGGTCTTTGGCATCAAGTTCTTTACACTTTTTTTTTTTACCACTGTATAAGGCTACTATAAATGTTCATGTACAAATTTTTGTTTGAATTTGTATTCACCTATGAGTAGAGTTGCTAGGTCACATGGAAACTTCATGTTTACATTTTGAGGAACTGCCAAAGTATTTTTGCAAAGTGACTGCACTGTCTTACATTCCTCCCAGCGGTCTTGAAGGGTTAGAATCATTCCACAGCCTTAACACCACCTGCGATTGCTGGTTTCCTTATACCAATCGTAGTCTTTTTGAAGCGATATCTCAAGGTGGCTTTGAATTACATTTCCTTGGGACAAATACCCCTGAAGATCACTCATGGACATACATGTATCATGTCTGGTGAAATGTGCACAGTGTAGTGTTCATCTGGGTTGTCTGAGTTCTTTATATTTGAGTACATGCCTCTTTGTTGCAGTTAACTTTATTTGCAGTGGCTGTGTTCCATAAAGTCACCAGGATCACTGAACTATGGCTCCTAGGAGAAATGGTTACATGTGAACAGCATTTCTCATGCGGATTGAAATCTTAAATCCAACCCCCCCCACCATAACTTGTTTATTTACAAAATTAGGCTCAGGCGCATTATACTAAGATGAAGTGTTATGTAACTGGCCCTTAAACTCATGAAGTTGACATTCATTCTCCACTGCACTCTGCCCAAAGCCCGGGCTCCACTGTCCCCATCCTTTGTCCCCACAGTACTACAGGAAGTGCATCACCTTGTTTGTTCAGTCTCTGCTGGGAACACCTATGTCTTCAAATGACCTGGGTCCCATTCTGAAGGCACAGGTGAATCTGTAATACAGATGTATTACAATGTAGCAAGTAATACAGCTCACAGATATGGAATCCTGTGAGAATGAAGGTTGACTGGATATGGTTTTCAGGGGTTTTCTCCAGCTCCATGAGCTGTCGTCATTCTCTGGATAGAATCCTCAGAAATACAGACGTTTCGACTACTTCTGTAGTTGGCTGGGCATCTGCTGTCCTGTCTAAGAATGCTGTCTTCTCAGGGCCACCGACGTGCACCTCTTTGCTTCTACCAAGAGTTTAAGGGTTAGCTCTGACACTCCTGTCAGGATTATAAACACATTTGTGCTACAATTTGGGAAAGCCACTGGCCTTTCCGTGTGGCTATGCACCAAGTGCATGTGTGGTTCTGCAGTTCTGCACCAGCTGTTAAGGCTTTTCCCCTTAGGAACTGTCTTGACATTCATTTATGTGGAAACCAATTGATAGCAAATGTAATGGCTGCCTTTGGTCTCCATTTGGTTCCACTGCCCATGTTGCTTTAATTGAGGCTCACAGTGTTTTGAAATTTGAAAGTGTGAGTCCCGTAGCTTTGTTCCTCAAATGCCTTTTGTGTAGTCTTACATACCTTTTAGATTATAGGATAATGAGATTATAGGGCTATGTAGAAGATTCTAATATTTAGCACACTAACTTTATGCTCTACAAAGAATGTTCCTGAGGATAAATGAAAATGTTCCTTTTTTGCAAACTATCTTATGTAACCCAGGCTGGCCTCAGACTCACTATGTAAGTGAGAATGACCTTAAAGTTCTCATCCTACTGCCTCCAACTCCTGGAAATATTCATTTCTGATGGATTTTAGCTGCAATAATTACAACTGTTGTCCTGATTCAACCAATTTTGTCGATTCTCCTGAATGGATTCTTGAACGTATTTACATGTTTTGGCTGTCTACTTAGGTAGGTGGAGAGTTTTCAAACACTGTTATACTCCAGATGAAGACATTCGGAAGAATTGCCATCTGTGGCGCCATCTCTCAATACAACCGTACTGGCCCATGTCCCCAAGGTACCCTGCTCCTGCAGATGTAGGAGGGCTGGACAAAGGGGAAATTCACAGATATGGGGAAGAGACAGACTGACTGTCATACCTTCACAGGGTGGGCTGACTTTCTAGAGCAGCAAGCCTGATATGGCCTGACAGAAAGAGGTGTGGCTGACCCTGCCCTCCCACTGCACACACTCTTTGATTGGCGGCTTTTATTTTCTCTTGTGCTCTTCATCTCTCTCTCCTTCTCTCTCCTACACTGAAGTCACTCCCCACCTCTCCTTTACACTCCCAGAGGCCCAGTATCAATCAAGAGCCCTACCTGCCTTGCTTCTGTTCTATGAGGGATCCTGTGTGAGCCTTTTACAAGATGAGTGACTGACACAAAACCACACCCAATGCTGTTGCTCCTCACATAGGGTCCCTGCTCTGTTATCAGGGTGACAGATTATCTGAGATCACCAAGAAAGAAGAAGAAAAAGATCTGTGTCTATAATCAGTCTGTGGGTGATCACAGAACAACTGGTTACTTCTGTTCTGGGCTTGGCTAGTGTGAATAAAATCTCACAGCACAGATTGACCGCAGAACTGCCCGGAGATGGGTGCTTAGAGCAAAAGGGGCTGAGGAAGGACTGACCACAGAGTCCCTCTTGGGTTGTGGAGAATCAACCAGTTTCAGTAGACCTTGGAGACAAGTCATTATTTCCACCAACTTATACCATATACAAAATAGGGATCAGCATTCCTGTCAGCATAGAGAACTCAGCAGACATTCCAGATTCATTTGGCAATCTCACTGGTAGGGACAAACCCCTCATCCATCTTCTTTTGCAATTGATGCTGAGGTGGAATCATGGGAAATCATATTTGCCACTC
Source organism: Mus pahari (assembly GCF_900095145.1). Taxonomy (NCBI): domain Eukaryota; kingdom Metazoa; phylum Chordata; class Mammalia; order Rodentia; family Muridae; genus Mus; species Mus pahari. The sequence goes on along the minus strand of NC_034595.1, from coordinate 12,871,129 downwards.
AAAGAGAGCTCCAGGGTACATTTTCTTAACTATAGTTCAAATAAGTATAACCATAGATTTCTAGACATAGTAATTTGATCTAGTATTTTTAGCAATTAGTTTTTATAATTTTAGTTACTCAGACAGATCTTAGAGATGGCAACTGACCTTGACCTTGTCTATTTAGTCAGATAGGGTTCTGCCTTACTTCTGAGGCCCAGAAATTCTAACACAGTCCAGTTTTATTAGACCTTGGAGACAAGTCATGATTTCCACCAATTTATAGCCATATTTGCTTTTTTGCACTCAAAAAAGAAATCAATATTCTTGTCAGCTCAGCAAAAGTATTTCAAGTTTCAACCTTTGTGCATGTGTGAGGTGTGTATGTCAGTGTGTGTGTGTGTGTGTGTGTGTGTGTGTAGGTCAAAGGTCAACTCTGGGGCTCCTCTTGCTTTCCATCTTAGTTTTTGAGACTGTTGTCTCGCACTGAAGCTGGAGCCCATCAATTCATCCTGATGCCTGGCTAATGAGTTCAAGGGCTCCTTCTATCTGGAGTACAGATTTGAATCACCACGCTTGGCTTGCACATGGGTGCTAGTGATCTGAACTCATGTCTTCATGCATTTACATATGCCACTGGTCATGTGCCAGTTTCCATCCGTTCGAGACAAGGTTCCATTTTCCTGACTACAAATGGTACTTTCTACAAGGTAGTGATTGGACTGCAGTTGTTCAGCTCTTGCAGCCCTTCCATTCCATTAGCATCTACAGCTGGCCCATGGAGAGTGAGACTAATCGAGCATCATGCTCTCAGATGCCGGCCGCCAGGCAACAGTGAGGCCTTTTCTCCCACTGTTCTCTTTTCCTCTCCAGAATGTAATATACTCACAGGCTGTGGGATTTGGGCTGTAGATGTCTTTGGTGCCATTATTCTCCCTGCTACACAGTTAGTGGCAGTGGTCAGCAGCCCCGTGGATCAGAAGGGAGTGAAGGGAACAATGGTGGGAGTGGAGGGGGGGCGTGCTTGGAGAACCGTGGCAGTGATTTGCATTACTTGTGCTTCACTGTGGACACGTCCCTGGACTCTGTCCCACAAACACACCCTACTTTTCCAGGCCCGCCCCCAGAGGTGGTTATCTATCAGCAACTCCGAATGGAGGGGTTCATCGTGACTCGGTGGCAAGGCGAAGTTCGCCAGAAGGCTCTGACAGATTTGATGAATTGGGTCTCAGAGGTAAGGGGACCAAGGCACTCCATCTCCTCGCCGGCTCCTACAGGCTTCTGCAACTCACAACCTAACCCCCTGTCCTTCAATCCTTCATTTTCTTGCTCTGTTGTTTCTCTAAGCCAGTTGGATCAATGTTTTCAAATGCCAACAGTCTCTTCTCATCTTAAAAACAAAACAAAACAAACTTCTCTAGATTTCTGGGTTAGGGGAAAAGACAGTGATGAAGTCAGTGTGTCACTGTGTATCATGACAGTCTTATCTCAGCACCCTGAATGCTGGAGTTAGAGATATGCACCACCATGCCCATAGCTGTTCTACATTCCATTGCTATTCAAATCCATACATTTTATAACAGGATACTTGGGGGTGGCATTATCTATATTTGCACATATAGTGTCTTTCTTTCCATTCTTTTTCAGACATGTATGTCAGGCTTTTACACTAACCCCATCCCACCAACCTTTGTCAAGGGCGCCATGTGTCTCTCGCTCTTGGAACCACTTGGCTCTGGGAGTGGACTCCTCAGTGCCATTACCTCACTGCTTGGACTTGCCATTACCTTGGACTTCTTGCTAAATGAAGCTGAGCTGTCTTCATTCATTCTAATCCACTTCCTTGTTCCCTGCCCCCACCACCTACTCCCCAGCCCAATACTGGCACTGAGTCCAGAGGCTCAGCAAACATTTTTCCTCACTGAGAGCCCTAGCTTTTTTTTTTTCTTTAATAGTTTTTATTTTAATGCAATCACAGATTGACAAGAAAAATATTGAGAAGACAGTGCAGGAAGTTTCCATATAGCCTCATGTTAAACCTTAATTTTCTCTGTTATTAAAATCTCCACTAGTATTTGCATCAGTTTTCTAGGGCTACCGTCACAAAGCGCCACCGGATGGGTGGCTTAAACAACAGGAATTGATTTTCTTGAAGTGCTAGAGGCTGCTCTGAGCTTGCTTCCTTCTTCAGCGGGTATTCCTCCTGCATCTTCTCATGGTCTTCTCTGGGTGTGCCTGGTTTGCTCCCTAAAAGGGACCCTGGTCACGTCTGATTATGGCCTATTCATGTGGCCTCATTAAATTTTAATTATGTATGGAAAGGCCTTGACTTGGAAGATACATTCTGAGGTACTGGGAAACTTCAGAATTCAGAATTCAGCAAAGGAATCTGTGGGGCAGGTCGGGCACAGGTCAGCCCACAGCAATATTCATTCCGGTTTTTATTTATTACACTAGATTTTAGCTTTCTATCTTATGCAGGTCTCTGTCCTGTCAAGGGTAGGAATGAGCTAGGGCTTTCAGGTCGGGGATTCAGATTTCACTTTTGTATATCCTGAGGCCCCTCGAGCACGTGGCATGCCCATAAGTCTATAAAGAGTATCCGGCCATCACCGGACTATATTATGAAAGAGTTATCAGATAGCCTTGGGTTTCTACATCAAACCCCTTTGAAACAAAACACGCCTGTAATCCAAGGAGGTGAAAGGACAAGAGTTCTAGGCCAAACTGGACTACAGTAGCTAAACCATGTCTCAGTAGACCCGAACATCCTTGAATATGTGAAGTACATTCAAGAGCCTTCTCTGATGTGAGCCCTCGACTCCCAGTCTCCGAAGTAACACGAGGGGACCTTGGTTAGAAGGGAGAGCGGGGTGTGAAGCCCCGTGGTATTTATATTTCCTGAACAGGCTGTACCTCTTCCAGTCTTAGTTGAGGTGTAGTGTTTCCTATCATCTGGCTACTTGCTATGATGTAACCGGCCTCTGCTGAGGGCGTGCCTCTCTTCTGAGATCCCCGTGTTGTTGGATTGGTGCAGAGGACCATTTTGCCTGCTATTCCATTGGGATGGGGCGTGTACACTCTGTCCATAGATCTTGTTATCCACAGATGAGAGGGCCTACACCTCAGACTTCCAGGGTTCTTACGGTGTATCTGATCAGTTTGTTGCTAGGATGGGAAGAAAATGCCATTTGGAAGATGACGTCAACCCCTAATATTTGTTGTTTCAACGCAGGGTAAAATCCAGTATCATGAATACATCACTGAAGGATTTGAGAAAATGCCCGCAGCATTCATGGGGATGTTGAAAGGAGAAAATCTGGGGAAGACCATAGTGAAAGCATGAAAAAAAAAAAAAAAAAAAAGGCCCACGGATCATCCCTGGGAGATTAGCTTCTTAACCATCCAGTGCAAATGTACACTGTCCTATGTAAGATGTAATAGCAATGAGTTTGATCTAGCTAATAAAACATGTGTGGTTTTTTTCCCCATCTGTGATCCAGAATGAAATCATGACAGACGATGTGCAGGCGTGTTTCTGCCTACCTCAGCTCCTCCTGGGTGCCCAGACAAATACTGCCTTTGGTGTCTGTTGTAAGGAAAGCAATTTAGAGGGGGAAAGAGTTTTCTTGACTTACACTTTCAGGTCACAGTGTGTCACGAAGAGAAATGAGGGCAGGAACTTGAAGGCAGGCCTGCTTTGTATTCTGTTAACATTGCCTCTAACCTGGGAGCTCAGTAACCAAGGACATACAGCAGAAAGGACGGTGGAGCACTGTCTGTCAGCTAGCTCGTGCAGGCTGGTGTTCCGCTAACGTTCTCATATACATAGAAGACATGGTACCAACTCTATGAGGCTGGCTAAGCCAACTGTGGGAGGTAGCATTTCCTGGGTGCAGTCACCTGCCACAGTGGGCTTAGCCTCCTCCACTGATTAGTAATAAGACAGTCCTCCTCAGGCCTGTCCACAGGCCAGCCCGACTGAAGCAGGTCTTCAGTTAAGGTTTACCACTCAAGTGATTTCTGAGTTGTGCCAAGGCGGAGGTTAAATCTAACTAAGACAGTGAACTGGGTGCAATTTGAAGGCAAAAGATTTCTCCTCCAATTGTTTATAGATCCTAGGAGAAAGAAAAAGCCACATTGCTGATCTATGCAGTTTTCAGGGCCAGCCCACACTGGTGTGCTGTGTAGTGAGGCTAACAGATCAAGGGAGGAACCTGTCACTCGAGACAGCTGGGACTGAGGGTGTGGGTGATGGGGAAGAGATGAACTGTACTGTACACTGATGCCTTCTGAGTCCTGAACATTCTGGAAACATTTTGCTGACAAATACAATTAAAAACTAATAGTCTACAGGCCAGAGCAGTTACATAGAGAAGCCCTTTCTTGCCCCTCCCCCCCGGCCACTGAAAATTAAACCTTTTAAATTTTGGGTCCATTCCCTAACCCCGTTCTTTTTCAAGACGAGAAAAGTAATAACATTCTGTTTTAATTAAAGTGCATGAAAGATTTAAAGATTGCAGAAAAAACGGAAACAAAAATAGACTTTTGACTTTAAAAGTTCCCCAAAATGTTCAAAGTACCTTAGGACACTAACACTATCCTGGTGACACCCCTGTGAACTCCCTGCGGTGCCCTGGAGCACCTTGTCACCTACATATGACAAGTGGCTTTAAGCTGTTTCTGGGCTGTGGGGAGCTGAGAGCTGATTGAATGTAGAGGTGCGATGAAGTCTTGAATGTGGCACGGCCATGCCAAGGAACCCCAGTACCCCAGACCCACAAGAGTGCCAAAGCTTTCCTAGTGAGGTTCCGAGGTATGGCAAAGTCTTTCTCTAGTCCAAGTACAAATGTTGACAGTCCATGGAAATATGAGTGCATATGAACTATTGACCAATGTATTGCAAACATTGGCAACTACTGCTTCCTTCTCCTGGATGAGGGCAAACTTGAGCCTGGAGAGACCTGCAGGGTGTCACTCCCCTGCACTCCCTGTGCTGTACATAATAAACATGCAGAGGTTCTGGGGTCTTGTGGTAGTTGGTGGTGTGTAAGGGAGTGAGCATGGCCACCTGATCCTAGCTCTTCTGTCCCCATCTACTCTGTCATTCCCTCACCTTCCCAGACCAGTTTCCAGGATTAGTGTGTGCAGGACAAAGCACTAGGTCACAGTTTAAAATCTTTGGGCACTGCATCTCTCCTTTCCTTGCCTCTTGGAACTTGAAAGTCACGTGATGTAGATGGAATCACTATAAGATGTTGCAGAGCAGCAAGGTACTGGAGGTCAGTCTGGGGAATCGTCCTTTACTGAACCGAGCTGCTGCAGCTCACTGTCTTCTCTGGCTAACATTTCTTTCCCCAACCCTATTGTCAAATCTGGTAACCAGTGGAGGCTATTGAGAACTGAAGATATGAATTGCACTTCTTTAAAAAAAAAAAAAAAAAAAGCTAGGGCTAATGAGAAGGCTTAGCAGGTAAGGGGTCTGCCACCAAGGCTGACAACCTACATTTGATCCCTGGAAGGCACATGTAAAGGGAGAGAATCAACTCTTATAACTGTCTTTTGGTTTCTACATACATGACATGTCAGGCGTGTTCACGCACACACACATGCAAACAAAGAAACAAGATCTAAAAATGTTTAAAAATACAAACAAACAAAGCAAGAGGTATTCGTCATTAAATACAACTTTATTGTTTAGCTGTGATTCACTTTACGCACCATACAGGGTGTTCTTAACACTGCAGAAGAGCGTGTGCTCTTCAGAGACACACAAATACATCACCAATCTAGTCAGCATTGACAAACCGACAAATGACATTTGTCTCTGCACAGATGGGACATCATAAAGGATTCCATCAACATGCTATGCAGATAGCACAAGTGAGGTTGTTACTTGTATAGTTCATAACCACCAAAGTGTTGCTTACACGAGTCGTGATTATTCTATAGGTAAAAATACATGAAAAAATATTTAAAGTTTAGTCAAAGGCATATTTCTAAGGCAGGATTCAGTGCAGACACAGAAGCTCATACTGTAGGTGTCCCCGTAGGGAAAGAAGCGACTGGAAGAGGGTCCAATGCACATTCACTGATGAATGCCAGTTGCAATTTACAGTAGCAGCAGCAGCAGCAGNAGCAGTAGCAGCAGACACAGAGTTCAAGTATTAAAGATAACACAGTAGGCAATACTGAAGTCAGTATTTCAGATCTACATCTCTCGTCAACAACTTAGTCAAAAAAAAATTCCACAAAAAACAGCAAAATGAAATCTAAATTTCTAACCAAAATACCTTAAGCGACTTTTTAATAGGTTTCAGATCATAAGTGTGCCAGTTATACGGCAGCTTGATTCTTGCACAGGCACACACGCGCAAAGAGAACCACAGATAGATGAAAGTAAATCCAAGTATTACAATCCACTCAAAACACTGGAAAATTGATAGTCTGAAAGATACCCACGAAAACAGAAAACACCACACCACCTAACAATTCTGCTCAGGGTCAACACGAGCAAATTACATATTTCTCACAGAATATATACATTTCTATTATCGAAAATCAGTTGACTCAAAATTTGAGAATTTTCAGGTACTTTTTTAATTTTAGATGATCAGTGTAAGACATTACCCAAGGAAAACTTTGATGATATTGTCTCAAAGAACACCTAAATTTACAAAGAGAAGCCAATTCATTGCCTCAAATCTCAAACTTCTGATTTATTAGAAAAGTTTTTCATCTGTTAAGGAATTTCAGCTAAGCAGAAAGATTAGTTTCTTTCAAGAAGATAGAATTGTAGCTGAGTTTAAAGACCAGATGGGTTGTCCTTTTAAAGCAAGAGATAGTAGATTTTTTTTCTCATTGCTTGGTTACAGTGTGTGATTCACGCTGAAAGTGTTCTTACTCAGTTTGCTAGAGCAGACTCCTAAGAGGAGTCAGGTACATATCCTCAGGTTCTTCAGTGTGCATGAGCAGGTGATTAGTTTGTGGGACCAATGACACAGGTGACATGTACTCTGCACTAGGAAGTCCACCTGAAGATGTCCTTGAATGCCTCCAATGTTCTACCCAAGTGAGATAAGCCACGTATTGTCTTTTATATGTGTGATGAATGAATGGACAAGAGCCAGGTGAGGGAAGGAAGTGGAATTGTGATGATTGGGAGAGATGAGGACAGAGAGTCAATCTCCAATGAGGTGAGTGTGGGAGGATGGACAAGGGCTGGAGATGAGTGATAACTTCACACATGGACACTATAGAACGGTACAACCTAAAAGCAACAGAGATGGTTCATTTTATAGCACACATATTTTATGTCAGAAATAATTCTAAAGTAAAAAGAATAAAAGTTAACTCACTGGCAGACGTTTTGTTGTCCCATGATGGAAAATAAATCTCTATATAGAAACTCATTGTGAAACATTCTAAAGAGTGAGGACTTCGTTTAAAACTATAGATGATTAAAATACGTATCACTATAAGCAGACAAAAATGCTAAATGAAGCTTTAAGAAGAAATTCTATGAGGAGTCACACACCATATATTAAAGACCCTTGGATGAACTGACAATCTAAAACTTGACTTAAGTACATGGGTGCTAGGTCAGACTGAATGGGTTTTGTGCAATTTATTTAGCTATTGATAAATATTTTGCAGTAGGGTTTAAAGTTTCCCTCTAGTACACAGTGATAGAAAGCTCATATTTGATATATATCTTATTATAACTCGACTAGCCTGACTTTTAAATGGATAAGGAATCTGAAAAAACTCCAAGGAGATATATGAAAGACAGGTGATGATGTCAGTCATCATGGAGATGCAAATTAAAAGCATATAGAAATGCCCCTCATCAGGGTGACTAACATCTTTTTAAAGATTGGCCCAGGTGTAAAGAAAATGTAACCTTCACATGCTGCTGGCCAGAATTTAAAATGATGTAGTCACAATGGAAAGCAATGTGGCAGTTTCCTACATAGCTAAACAAAAATTTACATGACTCAGAAACTTGGCTTGTAGATGTCTACTGAGCAAAATAATTAAAATTATTGTCTACACAGACTTACACATTACATTCACAGTGTTGTTCCTAACAGCCAACCACCTAAAGAAGAGAATGTCCTCTCATAGGTATATGGACAAAGTATCATATGATAGAATATTATTTAACGACAATCAATACTGACATACAACATCTTAATAGTAAGAAATCACATAGGCTAGAACATGCATAAACCTAAAACCATGATGGTAATGAGGAAATAAAGGCCAATATAAAATGACTAGAAAAGGCTGTTCTGTTAATACAAGGTTAGTGGTTACCTGGGGTCAGAGAGGAGATCAAGAATTGTGTATAAATGGGTGTATCCAATGGCTAGTCTTATTAGGGTGATGTTCTGAAAAATGGATTATGGTAATGAATGTGTACTTCAGTAAAACTGATGAAAACTCATACAAATAGCAAACCTTGGTTTTAAGCATATACATTCTATATTTTAATAAAATTTTAAATAAGGTTTTGATTCTAATCCCCAACTGAGATTGGGATAAAAACATCCTCTTTTAAAATTCTCTAGAACATTCTGGAACAACTCTCAAGAGTTGTTTTATGTACTTCATTAAATACTTCAATAAAATATACTGTTTCAGAAAATCCTTAAGCCCATGTGAAAGATTCATATAAGCCATGTTCCTTTGATGTCAGGAATGTGTTTACTTGGTCTGTTTGGCAACAGCTATACTGGTTAATTTATCATGAAGCAATGTCTGATTCTTTTGGGCTTTAGGAAGAGCCACCCAGAAGGACCCACCCTTATATCCAGAAGTTGCATTTCAGACCTAAGCACATTACATTGGCAAATATTCCTGATATTCCTGGACGTCAGATCAACTCTATAGACCCTTCATGCCTGTAGACCAGAGTCCTGCTTTAGCTCTCTCTTCATGAGCAATTGCCCCCAATTTCAATGTCAGGAACTTATTTCTTTACCACAATCAGGCACTTCTGGAATCTAATGATGTGAGACCTAAAATAACTCATTCACAGTCTTTAATTCCTTTTCCAGTTAGAAATTAAGATTCCATCTGTGACAAATTTAAGGAATACCCATCAATACCCGTATAGTCCATTTCACTGAAGTTCTACTTCACAAAAGAATCTATCAACTACAACTTACTTATGTGTTCTTATCACGACTTTTACTTCTTATCAATGGAGTCCCTTGAGATTTTAGTGTATGTATTGTCCAAAGGGCATGGTAACAAAAAGAAAACAAATCACATGCCTGCCATAAGAAAGCTAAATATAAGAGAAACATGGCATTTAAAGTGGCAACCACAACCCCAGGACCAGCTGAGCACTTGTGGAAATAATAGACTAATGTAGTCAGCTCTTGTACATTTTAAAAGATAAGCTCTACTTTCTTTAACACATGAGATTCCATATTTCTAAGTAGTGAAAGCTTTGTGTGTACATACATATTCCACCCCACAGCTAAAAAACAGTCTAAGGCTCCAATCTGATTCAATCTGACATCCTGTGACTTTGGTCATACAGAATTCTTACAGAGGTGCAGGAGGCCATGCTCACTGCAGGGAGATAATCCACCCTAAACAGCTAGTTTTGGTTTCTCTCCTAGGTCCATTACCATTAGGACTGAGCTGGCTCGGGTAAAAGCTCTCTGGATTTTCAACCCACTGAGGCAAAACTCAAAAGATGGAGAGTTGAGGTGACTTGTGCAAATTAGAACATTCTCTGAAAGCACACTTGATGGAGCTTCCTTGGTATGTTCTGTTCATCACATTCTAGGATCCCACACCAAACATTCCATGTTCTCACTAATCTAGAAGTTCACTAACCTATAAGAAGGGACTTATCTACTGGATGCAACAATTCCAATGAGTTAAAAATGTTCAAACTATTTCTGTAGTATCACAGTATCAAATAAAAAGAAAACTTAAAAGTCTTCATCTCTTCAACTTTACTGGTCAAGAAAATAATATTCAGAGGGTCCAAATGACTTAAGGTGACACAGTGGTTGGCTGGCAAACTGGGATAGAACCCAGGTTATGAGAGTTCAGGTATTTTTTTCCAGTATGGCAGTGAAAGGAGACCAAAAGGAGAATTCCTTGAAGGAAACTTAAGTTTGGCTTCTCAGAATCGTTTCATGTCACAGCTTTCTTCACGTCAACATGACTTTACCAGGTTTAATCAAAACGGACCACCCTCAAGAAGAGGGGCCAAAGGGGAAGAAGTCTATTCCTGGTTGGTAACCCATTGAGGTTGAAGCTTCTAATCAATGCAGTGGGTAGTTTATAATTTGAGCTTTTAAATAAGAGCACAATCTGAATTAACGGCCCTCCATCCTCCATCACCAGGATTACTGTGTACAGTGATGTTTAAGACTGGTGGCACGGCTTTTAAATGTCTTACCACACTTCTTACATTCGTATTGTACGTTAGTGTGAGTTTTGACGTGTTCAATGAGGATCGTGCTCCTGGTAAAGGCCGCTCCACAGTGATCACATTTGTAGGGCTTCTCTCCAGTGTGAGTTCGGATGTGTAAATTAAGCGACGAACTTTGTCTGAAAGTTTTCCCACATTCTTTGCATTTGTACGGTTTCGCACCAGTGTGGCATCTCAAATGGCGACTGAGGCGAGAATGAGAGGGGAAACCTTTCTCACAGTGGGTACATTTGTAGGGCTTCTCTCCCGCATGGAGTCTTTGATGATACATGATACTACTAAAGAGGCGGAAAGACAAGCCACAGTCCTTACACAAAAACGGTTTTTCTCCGGTGTGGATCTTCTGATGTCGAGTAAGGCAAGAATTCTGTCTAAAGGCTTTTCCGCACTCGTTACACTTGTAGGGCTTCTCTCCAGTGTGTATCCTCTGATGTTTTGAAAGAGAGGAGCTGTGAGTGAAGGATTTCCCACACTCCTTACATGTATATGGTTTCTCTCCAGTGTGAATCCTCTGGTGTTGATAAAATGACGAGTAGTCGCTGAAAGGTCTCCCACAGTGTTTACACACGTAGGGCTTCTCTCCAGTGTGCGTTCTTCGATGGTGATTGAGAAAATAAAACTCAGCAAAATGCTTCCCACATTCATCGCACTTGTAAGGCTTTTCTTTTCGGTCAGGTTTTTTATGTGGCTTGGGTGAGGAGCTAGCTTTGGGAGCATTTCTACATTCGAGACACACGGAGTGTTTCGCACCAGGTTCAAAGGCCTTGCCACACTTCCTGCACTTACTGGGTTCTTCAGGTTCAGGCTCCTTGTCTTGATTTGGGGCCTCATCTTGAAACAAATTCTTCCGGCATTTTTCACACTGAGAGCTCTCAATGCAGTTCCCTAAGATTTGAGTAAAGGCTACCCCACACTTACTACACGTCTCGGTCTTACTCAACGAACCAATTTTGGGATGTCTCTTACGTTCAGCAGGAGATAAATGGCGACGTGGGTCCTTCTCAGGTTCACTGCGTTTCCTCGACTTTTCCCCACTGAGCTCTCTGCGGTTTACAAGAGCTGAATGAAAGCTGAAGGGCTTCTTGCCTTCCTTAGACCTCTGAGACATCTTTGTTACATAGGCTTTCCGATGTTTGAGTGTGTCGGAAGTCTGCTTGACACTCTTCCCAGAGGAGGTCCCTTCTGTCTCAGACTCTCTACTCTCATGGCTACTCCGCTTGCCATGACCTTTCTTGGGTTTGCCATGTCGCCTCTGGAATTCTGTCTTCAAGCCATAACCACCATCCCTGAAGCAATACTCTACTGTTTTCTCTAACGTCAAGTCTTCCATGAAACCATCCAATTCACTTCTAGACTCACTCTCTAAAAGAGATAACAGAGCGAGCATTTCCCATTTGCAACAAAGGAAACTGCTGTATTTGGGACGGACATAGGAACACAGTAAGGATTTTAAGAAACACAGCTTAGATAGTTATCAGTTACAGCTGCAGAAAACAGACAAGAGAAAAAAGTGATATAGGCAAGCAAGATGAACATAGAGGCTAGGAAAAACAATGTGGAAGATGAAAAGCTTGTGCTTTATGTGAGGAAAGGTGCAAGTCTTCATGTCTCTTTCCAATTTCTACACTAGGTTCAAAGCTGCTTAATCGCCCTATACTCAGACCATATCTTTATATGCTTACCAAATGGCTGGTCCCAAATGAGCACTGTATTTGCACTGTTTTCCTTAATCCTCACAACAACCAGTGAAGTACATCTTGTAATTTATTTTATGGACGTCACAGCTGGACATACAGAGAATCACAAGCTTGTCCAAAGTCACATGTATTGGAAGTGGTAAAAGCCAGATTTAAGATTCTTTTATTTTAACTTTGTAAGAGTGATTTGCCTATATGTATGTCTGTGTACCACATGTGTGTAGTGTCCATGGGGGCCAGAAAACGAGTTACAGATGGTTGGGAGCTGCCACGTGGGTGCTGGGAACCCAGGTCCTCTGGAAGAACAGCGAGCCATCTTAACTGCTGGGTCATCTCTCCGGACCCTAAAGCCATACTTTAATTTGATGCCACAGTCCATCCTTTTGATCCCTATATTATATAGCTGTTCTTCAAGCAGACAAATGCGGTGATTTTTATATAAAATCCCAATGACCTCACCAACATGCAGCACCCACCTATAATAAGCCTTCAGACATTACCACTGTCTGGCCCTGCCAATCCTGAACCCGCCCAGATCATAACACTTTTAATCCTATTCTTTGGGTCTGAAAACCTAGCATGCGGTGCCCCAGCACATTTTAATAAATCTGACAGGATCAAAGGCTCAAAGTCCCATAATCAAAATAGAGCTTTCTCCAAAACCATATATTCATTGTGTTTGTCTTAGAACTCTGAATTCATTTACTAATTGCATTATTCACTCTGGTTTCCCCTTGTATTGTGTGTGTGTGTGCCTGTGTGTGTGTGTGTTTGAGTGTGTGCCTGAATGCATGTGGGAATGCACATGCCCATTGTTCATGCCCACGATCACGTGCCCACGTGCATGCATGCAGAGGCCAGAGGAGGACGCTGGGTATCTTCTGTCACTCTCCACTGTTTTAAAACTACATGGTCTCTCACTGAACCAGGAGCTGGATGTTTCAGCCAGTCTCCCCAGCTCCAACGCCGGTCTTTAATCATAAGAGCACACAGTCATCTTCCTTATTGTTTTTTCCTTATTGTTTTAACAGATAATTATGGCAGCACACATGCCTTTAACCCTGGTGCCTGAAAGACAGAGGCAGGCAGATCTCTGTGAGTTTGAGGCCAGCCTGATCTATAGAGTAAGTTCCAGGACAGCCAGGGTTACACAGAGAAACCCTGTCTTGAAACAACAACAACAACAACAACAAAAAGAAACCAACCAACCACTCCAAAGCCCCTCAAAACTCAAAATCCTATTATTCACAAGATATGTGAATCTTTGCATATAGAATAGAAAAATTAAGATGTATTGTTATTTTTCTTATTTTTAAAATTTTTTTATTTATTTATTTTTATTTTGTGTGCCTCAGTGTTTTGCTTGCATACATGTCGTGTGAGGGTATCAGTTTCTCTGACACTGGCGTTACAGACAGTTATGAGCTGACATGTGGGTGCTGGAAACTAAACCCAGGTTTTTTTTAGAAAAACAGCCAGTGTTCTTAACCACTGAGCCAGCCCAAGTTCTGTTATTTTTCTTTTAGATTTCCAGGTTTATTGATAATTTTTGAAAATGGTATTTTTAATCAGTTACATAATAATCCATCCTTCCTAGTTTATTGATTTCCTTATTGAATGTTTATCAAATTATGTCCCTACAGCTAGGGGTATAGTTTAGTGGAAGAATGTATGTTTAGCATGCATGAGACACTGGACCCAGTTTCTGTACTCTGTGTGTGTGTGTGTGTGTGTGTGTGTGTGTGTGTGTGTAACTTTACCTAATACCTAATGGATAAAAATGCTTCAATCCTCACCTCAGATCAGTGATCCTTAAGTAGCTACAAATTCAATTCATCACAGCACTGCTGCTTTAAATGTATGTTTATGAACCATTTTTCATGTTCATGAGCCATTCACATTTTCAATTTTATCAGTTATCTGTTCAAATTGTTTGTTATTTCTAAATTATGTACTGCTAGCTCACTACTAACTGGTATACATTAAATAATTATCACTACTAAGTCTGCTTTTCCTTTAATATAAATAGCATTTTAAGATGTATAGTACTGCAAAACAATGCAAAACCCATTCTGGGGATAAATCTCTAAACCGCTGCTTAAGCATAATAAAACAGTTGGTTTTTATTTATGTAATTCTAATAGAAACAGCTGAGAGGTTGACTAATATAAGTGCTTTAGAAAGTAGATCAGAAAAGGCCAGTTTCAATTTTTTAAAGGTACTAATATATATAATTGCATTTTCATTATTAAAATGTATATTAGTTATTTTTAAATTTTAGGAAGCTATAGAGAAACATAATGGAAAACAACATAATCCCTTGAAGGTTAGCATACTAAAAATGAACATAGATGTTTTCCAGATGCTAAACATCCATTAAGTATTTAACTTATACATTTAGACATACATTTTACTCACACACACAAATGGAATTATTACACACATTTACTGGCGGAATTCCCACCTACTTTTTGAGATTAAGTCCAAGTGCTAGTTAAATTATTGTTCCTTTATACAGATACTCCTTGATTTACAAAGGAGTTATATCTTGGCCAACCCATTGTAAGTTGAAAACATCCTAAATAAAAAGGTATTCAGTACACCCAGCACACCGTGGAGCTTTTACGTATGAGGTTCCATGCACATGAGTGTATTGAATGATACTGGTGCTTGGCCCTGCAAGGATATCACATCATACACTGCTGGTCAAGTACAGTCTCTACTAAACGACATCAGTGTAAAAACATAATCCTAAAACAAGAGACTGTGGGTCTCATCTATACTCCCGCATACATCTACAGCTCCGTTCATGTGCCATTCTTACTGTGGGTGTTACCTTACTGACACACTTGTTTGGTATTTGGCCTTTTAAATGTCGATAATAATGTGCTTTTCAGATCTGTAAGGAGACTGCCTGCTGCCCCTGGGGCTGTGTCCACATCCAGCCACTGTCACACAACCTCCCATTGTCATCGGTGAAGTACACAGATCCAGGACCATTTCTGTGAGATGTGGAGGCCTCTCAGGCGATTTGTTGCCCCAGGCCTGTGAAGACTTACCTGAATTTTACAAACCATCTTCAGCTTAAGATCTTTCCTCCTCAGCCTCCATTCCTTCTCCCTCACTCAGAGGTTATACCTGCATGCCGCACTCGAAGCAGCACTCCTAACTGCATTTGTCTTCACTTGAAATTTCTCCCAACAAATCTCCATTTTGGAGATACACGTCTTGGCATCCACCTTTTGGAGGACCCAAACCAGTGCCCCCATTAACATGAGCACCCCAGGAAGGCAAGGCTCTTTCCTAATCCATCAACCGTATGGTCTAGCATTAGGTTCACTCAGCCAGTCAGCTTTCATTTCCTTCTTACCTTTTACCAACTCTGCTGGTCTGGGGTCCTTTGAGATTTCTTTTTCCAGTACCCTTGGCAACTTAACCCACTTCAGATGGGAAATCAAGTCAAGTTTGGAAACTGGAGAGCCTGCTCAAAGAAGAGATAGAAAATGATTGTTTACATATAGAAAAAAAGGTGACCCAATATTCATATTTACCCTGTTTCTCTAAGAAAGATAAAGATGCTGTCAAACATAGAGAAGGAGGGAAAATGGAAAGGCATAACACTGGGGACAAGGAAGTGATGTCCCACATGTCCCCTGAAGTGAAGCAAAAACTTCCTGAGGAGGAAATATTGCACAGAAAGTACATTTTAGGGTCCATTTTTAGGAACAGTCATGTCAGGTCCCAGATGCCCAGAAGATGCAGTTAAATAGTAACATGGTACTTATCTTTCAGATAAGACAACAGAGGATGAAAAAGCTACCTCCTAGGTGCTAGACCATGAAGAGGATGTCTTTACCCAAAAATTCTAGGGTCTCTAAGTTTTCCAGCAGCACTTCCTTATATAGCTCTCTTTGAGATGGTTCCAGTAGCTTCCACTCTCCTCTGGAGAAGTCCACAGACACATCCTCAAATGTTACAGATTCCTAGAAGATGAAACACAGCACCTGTGAGTGGTACTGTTTCCCAATAGACCTTAAGGATTCAGCGAAGCAGTTAGGAGCTGTGTGTGTGTGTGTGTGTGTGTGTGTGTGTGTGTGTGTGTGTGTGTGTGCGCGCGCGCGTGCATGGGTGCGTGCATGCGTGTTCATTGGAAACTGAACTGGTAAATGCTAGTAAGTGCTCTACCTCAACCTTCTTACTTTTTGCCTTTAGGTAGTTCTTACTAAGTTGCTTAAGCAGGTTCTGAACTTGAGTTCCTCCTGCTTATAAGTACAGTCGCAAACATATACTAACTCATTAGTCATGTTTCCAGGTTTCTTTCTCCTTTGTAACTTGCTTGGAACCCACACTGGCTTCAAACCAGCCATCTTGACTCAGTTTCCTGAGTTCTGAGGTTGTACAGGTGCATGCTCTCATGTGTGGCTTAGAACTTCATTTTCTGTATGATAGAATCTAAAGCATCTTCTGTGTCAGGGAGGCAGGACAATGGTGTCTTCAAGAGCTTAGATTAGCATCTTGTCAATGCTACACCATCTAAAATATACCAGGACTCCGAGACTTCAAACAAGAGAACTATATTCTCTCATAATTCCAGAGGCCAGGATAGGCGATTGAGGAGCTGGCAGGCATGTACTCTCTTGAGCCTGTTTCTGGGGAAGAATCCACTCGTAGCCTCTCCCAGCAGCTGCCAGCATCCCTTGACCTTCCCGGATTGTGGTCCAGTTCCTTCAGCTGCCTCCCTCTCTGCATCGCCATCACCTTCACTCTGTGTTCACTCTCTCCATGCTTCTTGAATGAAGGCACTCAAGGCCTCCTCTCATAACCCAGAACCAACTCCTCATCTTTTCAGCTCTATTTCGTTTTATTAGCATTGTTTTGCTTGTTTTGTTCAAAACAGGGTTTCTCTGTGTAGCCCTGGCTGTCCTGGAACTCACTCTGTAGACCAGGCTGGCCTCGAACTCAAGAGATTCACCTGCCTCTGCTTCCCAGTGCTGGGATTAAAGATATTTGTCACCAATGCCCGGCCATCTTTCCAATTTTAGTAGCACCAATTCTTCATCTTAAAACTTAACTACACCTATAATGAATGATTTTTCTTCAAGCAAATAATATTTACAAGTTCCAGGGACTAGGAAGTAGACATACTCCTAGAACTCACTATTGTTCTTGTATAGAAGTATGACTTATAACTGTGATTCCCCCACTCCCAACTGGTAACTATGAGTACTGGAAACTGCTTCATAACCAGTTGCTTTTCCCAGCAACTGTATGAGTTCTAGTCTTACTCAGGTGAACCCAAGGTCTTCCAAACATACCATAACATTGTCTGTAAATAATATGCCTTTGTCTCTCACACTCCAACACATCTCATTTCTCTCTTACTTCACTTGGTTGACTAATAATGTTCAGGAAATATTGATATTTTTCTTACATTGTGAACCCTGCTTTCTTTCTTCTTCCTCTTTATATCTCCTGAGTCTACCTATATGATATTCTTTACCATATTAGGAAACTATAATTCTATGTCCACCTGACTCATTTCTGTCAAGACTAACTTTTGGGATTTAGTAAATGCTTCTGGCCTCAAACATTTTGGGTGTGGGGGTGGTGCAGTAAGTATATTACAACATGCCTGTGGGGGTCAAAGGTCAACCCACTGGAGTTGCCTCCCTCCTTCTACTATATAGATGGGGTGGGGGCTGAAATCAGACTCACCGGCTGGAGCCTTCACCTACCCCGCCACCTCACTGGCCTTAAATGCTTTTGTTTAGCATTAGAATTATGTTGCAGTCTATGAATCCAAATAAACAGCAAGTAAACAGTGAAGCACAAGTTGCCTTGGTTGATTCTGTAACTTTATGCTCCTCACTAATATCTCAGTTTCCACTGACAAATGCAAACCAGTGAAAGAAGACTTACACGTGGCTCAGGATCTGGAGCCGCCGTCACCACCACCACCACTGCATCTTCTCCCAACTCCTCCTCTTTGCAAACTGCGGAAGCCTGAGTGCTAAGATCTGGGAAAAGGAAAAATCAACTCCACTCTTTGTACTCACCACAACCCGCTCAAGCTGGATTCGTTTCCTAGAGTGGCTCAGAGGAAATGCTTATTTGTTTGTTTAATATAAAGGATAATAGAAAGGACATAAACAGCCAGATAAAGCTACATAGGACAAAGCCTGCTTCTGAATGTAGCTACAGCCTGGACACATCCAGACAGAATCTCCTTCCACGCCCTCTCTATGGGTAACTACCCTCCTGGAATCCCCATGTGCCTAGCTTTCTTGAAGACAACTGCACGACTGATGACATCATTGGTGATCGTCTCTACTTTCAGCCCCTCCCTTCTCTGGAGGTGGGAGTTGTGAGTTCTATCCTTCTATAGCTGTACTGGAAACCAGCCTTCATGGGTGATTATTTATGGACATTTCAAATATGACCTCATTAAATTCAGGCATGGCTAGAAGGGGCTTATGATAAATGACAACTGTCTTTCACCTTACCATCTATTGAGGGTTCTGGAACAGGTTTCAGGAAGCAAGGAGGAAAGGACAAATGTGTTAATAAAAAGGCATCTATTGCTCTAGTAACTTGGGATATGACAAAGATTATAGGGGCTGCAGGCCTGGGGGCAGGGGGATGAAAGCCCAAATACCTATTTTATAATACCACAGCGTTTCATGGTTCTCTGGAGCAGAGTAAAGAAGTCAAGTTTTTCTTCTCTTTAGGATGCAGAACTGCCACAGAAATCACTATATATATGCTTTCCCCCACTATTTCCTCAAAAGATATTATCTGTTCTTGAGTCCAAAAAGCTGAATTCCTTCCTTTGATATATCTTTAGCTATATAGCACTCTGTACAATAAAGAGCTTAGAAAATATTTTTAATTTATAAGGTCTACCAAGGTAAACCAGTTTTGCTCAAATACTATTTATAGCTGTTGGCTGAACAAAGGCACCACGCTAACCAAAAAACCCAAACCCCAAAAAACCAAATGTGCCTCTGGGACTGCCAGCTGATTTCTACAGATCATTTCTAAAAAGCAAGAAACCGCCAGTGTGAGTTTGAGGGGGAACAGCAGAGGGTAGGGTCTAGGTGAGCTCACAGAGCTCTTACGGGTGGGAGACCGGGTGAAGACCCCAGGAGGAGCCTGAATTCACGGTGACCGAACATACTGAACACCCTCAGATGACAATTCTTTTTCAAGTTAAGGGGAAATAATTTCTTCAAATCATTCTCTACCATCTTATAACAAGAACCGTGGGCAATTTTATTGACCAGATAGTTGGGGGGGGGGATTATATAAAGATGTAAGAGGATTAATTTAAGAAACTTGTTCTTCCTTACAGATTGCTGTTAGCAATGGCTTCTTCACTGTAGGAATCTTCACACAGAGGCAGCAATGGGCAGAATGGGCTCTACCACACGCTCTAAGATGGCTAGGAGGGAGTACTGTTTACTGCCCCCCATTTGATTTGTGGTCACACAGGTAACTTACATACCTAAAATGTGGGCTGCCTGACTCCTCTCTGATTTGTTTATCACTGCAACATGCTCACCTTCTAAAATTAGGGTCTCTAACAAGAGACCCCACAATGTAGAACTGATCGGAAGTAATCTGTAAAATGGACTGTTTCCCTTAAATCAGTGGTTCCCAACATTCCTAATGCTGTGTGACTCTTTAACACAGTTCCTCAAGTTGTGGTGACCCCAACGATAAAATTATTTTGCTGCTACTTCATAACTGTAGTTCTGCTACTGTTATGAATCATAATGTAAATATCTGATATGCAGGATATCTGATATATGACCCTCTAAGAGGTCATGACACACAGGTTGAGAACCGCTGCCTCAAATAATCCTTTATTTTTGAATATATAATTGTAATTGTTATTTTCAACCTTAGCAGTATTGCTTCCTTTGAGAGGTTTACTTCTTATCTTAGGGGACCCCTCTCATACCCCACCCCACCCCCACACTCCACCTGTAACTCTCACCTTCCTTTTCTTCAAGTGTTTGGTTTAGGTCTTCTACCAGGGTCGCCACCTCCACACTACTCCCGGGATGCTGGGAGTTTACCCAAACCCTCATCTCTCCAGGCAGAACCCTCAGGAACTGCTCAAACACTAGCAGCTCTAAGATCTGCTCTTTGGTGTGAATGTCTGGTCTCAGCCACTGCTTGCAAAGTTCCCAGAGTTGATTCAAGGTTTTTCTGGGCCCTTCTTCCTGTGAGTAACAAAACCACCTGAACTTCTGCCTGAAAGACTCCAGGCCATCAGCATATCCTCTTAGCATACTCTCCTGGACCCTCAGAGTATCCACTCTGGGGACCCTGCCCTGTTCACTCAGAGCCAAAGCTGAGGGGCCTGCCATCATGCTCGAGGGCACTAAAGCTTGCATTGTAACACCAGCAGGAATCCAGTTCTCTTTAGACTGTCTGAGTATCAGTGCGATCTGCCAACAGGTACTATCTATGCACGGCAACTACCAGAGGCTCCAGGAATCCAATTTACAGTCTTGAAGGAACTGTCAAGAAGAAACAGAAGACATTAAATGAGTAAAGGGATCGTTAATTCTGAAAACATTGATTTTTTTTTTTTATTACACATGAACCTCCCTTCCACCTATACCCATGTATTTAGAGGTTCAGAAAAGCTCTGCCCAACCAACTATCCTATTAAAAGAAGACTCTTTATGGAATAAAAACTGAAGAGTTAAATAAAGATAATTAAATGTACTCTGCAAGCAGACAGTTACTTCAGACTTAATACTACTCACAAACAAAATGAATAGAAAAGCTCCCTGGTTCCAAGTGATTCAGGCACAAACCTATTTAACAGGACCTGACCTCTTTCAACAAACACACATTTCCTATCAGTCACTCAACTCTGAAACCCGATTTCATATTCTACTACCAAAGTTCTCCTCCCTAGTCTTACTTTTCATATAATAAATAACCAAGCTAGACTCTCTCTACCTTAAAATTTATTTTATGTGTATGAGTGATTGCCTGCCTGTTTGTATGTGTATCACAAGTGTGCCTGGTGCCCATAGAGGTCAGAAGGTGGCATTGGATCCTCAGAGCTGAAGTTACAGAAGGCTGTGAGCTGCCATGTCTGAGTTCGGAACTGGATTTGGGTCCTCTGGAAGAGCAACAAGTGCTCTTAACTTTAGAGCTTCTCTTGTAAGTACAGTTGTCTTCAATCCACTCTTGAGCTGTAGCCAAAGGATCTCTCCTAATTCTCAAAAGCTGATCCTGTCATTTCCCTGCCTGGAAACCCTTAACAGTGTCCACCAAGACCAAGTTCAAAGCAGAGGGCATAAAGAGTAATCTTAAGATTTGCCTGGATACCTCATAGACCGACACTGCAGCCATACAGAAATACCCCACACAAACTCTCCCTATCTTTTACACCAGAGAGATTCCCGCCCCCTCATCACTTGGAACGATGCCTTCCTACTCCTAACAATCCTGTGCTCATTCTTCCAAACAGCTCCTGGGTCTCAGGGTGAAAAGCACTGCTGCTCTAGCAGAGGAGCCAGCCTTGATTCTATTCCTGGCACCTACCACAACCATCTGTAACTCCAGCTTCAGGGAATCCAACACTCTCTTTTCTGACAAACGAACAGTGCAGATATACATGCAGGCAAAACACTCATAAACACAAAATAAAACCAGGGCTGGATACTGTTCAGTGATTGAACACTTGCCTAGCATGTGGTTTCAACCCTCATTAACCCCACCCCCTCCTCTACCAGAGGTTGGGGCGGGAGACACTCCCAGGAACCATATCAAAAACAAAAGCTCCGACTCTTCTCCGTTGACATGCCACCACCATCCTGTGAAAATCCTTTTGATCTCTAAATGGTCTTTTGCACACCGCCTAGCCTGTGCTGCATGCATTCATTCATACCATAAATGACTGGGATCTACAAAGATGGGAATGGGCACCGTGGGGACAGGCCTGTAGAGATCACTTACATCTCGGAAATAGGACCCGAGATGTACCACTATTCGGCAGGATATACTAGCATCTTATTGCAATTAGCATAGCGTTAACCACCCAGCCTAGGACCCGACACCCAGCAAGCGAGATGTCATTTATTTCTTTGCTAATCACCAGGCGCCCACCACGTCACCTGGCACCCCTTTGGGTACCTGGGACTCCGCAGTGACTGAGACATGCGCAGCTGCTTCAATAGAGGCTCTGTGAAAATGTGACGCAGGTACAGGTTCCCAACGCGTAGGAGATTATCAGCGGCAATTTGCCCCACAGGTGTCAGCTGGCAAAGCCTGGAGACCTCCAGCTTATTAGGAACGCGGAGGAAAGACGATCCAGGTTTCTGACAGATACAGCCAGAGACGCTGCTAAACATCTAATAAAAGGATCACACACATACACACACATTCACGCGAGCAGACACACCATGGAATTATCTGGCTCAAAATACCAATGGTGGCGAAGTTTTCAAGACCTGAGCACAGGGAGGCATGGAAGGACGGGAAGGCGCGGTGCTGCTGTAGTGCACGCCCAAGCAGCGGCAGCTGCAGCGCTGCGCCTGGTCCGTGGGACGCTCTGGGTCCCAATCCGCCCAAGGCGTGCGCTCGGAGCTCTCAAGCCGCGCAGCTCCGAACCGAACGGTGGAAAGCACCAATACCTGCACCAGCATCCGCAGCCAGCTGCACCGCGATAAGCGTTCACAACCTTGTCCCGCAACAGCTGCGCGCGCAAGGCTTCGGGACCCACTGCGCCTGCGCAAAGGCTAGGAACTACGATTCCCGGGGTCCGCTGGCCTCGATTTCAGAAACTCCAGTGCTTTCCATAGGCTATTATCTGGCCTGTTGCGCATGGTCACAGAAAAGCGGCTGGGGGGCTCAGCTGCTAAATTATTGCTGCGCCAGAGGCTTAGAGGCCTAGAACACACTGAGGTTTTTTAGATCTATGCAGCCCGGCATCCACAGTTACCTTGAATCTTCCTCAGCTTCTCCCATCACCACTGTTCACTAGAATGTGAAGTGGAAAAACAAAAAAACAAAACAAAAAAAACCCATCCACTGAGGAAGCATTAGCCGTATACAAATGTCATCCATCCTCTGGCTTCCACACCTGCCACCATGGTCCAAGGGCAAGCACCCTACACAAAGCTTTGCCTGCACTGTTGCAATAGCTTCTTGGATTTCCCCCTGTCCATCACTTATACCATGTCTAGGCAGATTATGTCCCTCCCAAGGAAGGACTGCTCAAAACTCTCATATTTTAGTTACTTGTTCTTTGACTGTGATAAAATACCCTGACAAAGGCCACTAAGGAGGAAATGGATTGATTTCAGCTCCGGCTCAAGGTACGGTCCTCATGGCAGGGAAGTCAAGGCAGCAGGATCCTGAAGCAGCTGGTCACGTGGCATCCACAACCAGGAAGCAGTGAGCTGTGGATGCATGCTGATGCTCATGTCCCTTTCTCTATTTATACAATCTAGGATTACCTGCCCAGGAAATGGTGCCACCACCGCAGGCAATCAGGATAACCCCACATAGGCATGCCCATAGGCTGGTCTACCAAGTGATTCTAGAGGTGGTTTAACTGGTAATGGAAGATAGAGCCGTGGCATCCCAGTATCAAGAGATGATGGTAGTACTGGGATGTGGAGATGTACGGCAGCCATTGATGGGCAGGAACAAGTTAACACAAGTGAGGCAGATCACATTTAGTAAAGATGACCACATCAGCATCTATCTATCTATCTATCTATCTACTCTCGAAGTTCGTCCTACAAGTATACTGCTGATGTAACTCCTTTGAGAGCAGTTCCTAGATTTTTGAAACTAGGGTGACCGCCCTTAGTTCGTAAAGTCCAGAAATGGGCGGAGGGTGCTGTTTAATAGTACTGTAACTGCCAAAGAGCATGAAGTGTGGCCCTGCGTTTGCTTCAGATGGAGGGCGGGGTGTCCATTTGAATGTTTAAAAGCAGTATCCATCCATTATACAACCCAAGGTTTTGTTTTGTTTTGTTTGTTTTTTTTATTATTTTTAAAAGATTTTATTTATTTATTTACTTACTTATTTTATATATATGATGAGTACACTGTAGCTGTCTTCAGACACACCAGAGGAAGGCATCAGATCCCATTACAGATGGTTGTGAACCACCATGTGGTTCCTGGGAATTGAACTCAGGACCTCTGTTAGAGCAGTCAGTGCTCTTAATCGCTGAGCCATCTCTCCAGCCCTTGTTTTTTTTAACTTATAACAAAGTGGAATTGTTATTATCTCCATACCCTGGATTTTAAATTCTCCTAACTAGAACAGATAGTATTTCCTCTTTAAGATGGCTTCTTTCATTCACTGTTATGCCTGTGAGATCTGTCAAAATTGTTGCTTATGGTTATGACCTAGTTGTTTTCACTGCTGCGTGGCATCCCCCTGTGATTAGTTATTTACACTAGTTTCCTGCTTCTACAGATCATAACTCAGCACCTGCTCTGCTGCATGGACAGGGAGGGAAGCACATAGGTGTGCTTATGTGTGTCTTTGTACAGAGCTGGCTGGTTTTCTGAAGCCCTTCTAGAACAGTGGTTCCCAGCCTGCGGGTCGAGACCCCTTTAGGGTTGAACAACCATTTCATAGGGGTTACCTAAAACCATCAGAAATCACAGATATTTCTATTACTATTCATAACAATAGCAAAATTACAGCTATGAAGTAGCAATGAAAATGAATTTGTGGTTGTGGGTCAGCACACCGTGAGGAACTGTACTAAAGGGTGGTAGCGTTAGGAAGGTTGAGGACCACTGAGCTAGAATCAACCTGAAACTGAAAAGCCAAGGGCCTGCCAACTCCTCCCACCTATGCAACAGAAAAGAAGATGTTGTGCCAGGAATCGTTCATGAACCCCAAAGACCACCAAGGAGCCGTTTCCGATGAAACAGCATTAGGGTCTCTATATTACAAGCTCAGGCTTGGGCTCTCCTCCAACCTAGTCCTGAGACTGCAAGACGGGAAGGGAAGGTGGAGCAGCCTCGAACCCTCAGCAGGACAAGGTTTTATAGGAAAATAGGAGCAAGTGATGGGGTGAGGGAGGGGGTGTCCAGTCTGGCAAGCACCTAATAAAATGACTATAAGCCGACAGGTGGGTGCTCTGAAGCAAGACTGTAGACATTCACAAACGGTCTTAAAGTGCATATGAAACAATCAGACTAATCATTGATTAACTGCAACTAGGAAGTAGCTAGGGAGTAACTCTGGCCAAGGACAAGCCATGAGGTCCTTCCTGGTATGTGGGTGCAGCTTAGGTTCTGTTGTAGGTCAAGTTCTCAGGATTTATTTCTTTTCTTTTAGATGGAGGCTGGTCCCAAGATGGAGTGGGTTTGGCCTCTCAAAGACAGTGCAGAAAAGAGGCATGCCCAGGGTCACTTAGACAGCAGCCAAGTGACAGCCAATCAGCTCTGTGCAGAAAAGAGCCTTGGGGGAGAGGAATCCTCCTCCATCTTTAGAAGGAAAAGGACAAGACTGGATCTTAGTCAATAGCATTGGACAGGTGAGTTTTGTTTGTTGGCTTGCTTTAAAAAAAACTTGCTTATTTTCATTTTGTGTGTATGGGTATTTTGCCTGCACTCTTGGTGCCTTTGAAAGCAGGCGAGGAAAGGGTTCCTGATCTCCTGGGACTGGAGGTGCAGGTGGCTGTAAGCTGACAGGTAGGAGCTAGGAACAGAACCCAGGTCCTCTGTATGAGTAACTAGTGCTCTTAACAACAGAGCCACCTCTCCAGCCTCTGCTTGCTTTTGAGTCCATGTTGACCTTTAATGTATAGCCAAGGATGACGAACATGAACTTCTGATCCTCAAGACTCTACCTCCTGAATGCTAAGACTGCAGGCATGTGCCACTATGCTGGGTGTATGGGATGCTAGAGCTTGAAGCCAGGGCTTTATGTACACTTAAAAAAAAAAAACACTATCTAGTGAGCTACATCCCTAGCTCTGCTGCAGTTGTTGCAAAACTTGATATTAGTTGAACACAGTGGTGAGCATCTGTAATTCTAGCACTCAGGCTGAGGCAGAAGGATCATGTGTTTGAAGCTAGCTTGGGAAACATAGTGAGACCTTATCTCAAGACAAAAAGCTTCAGCTGTTGCTATTGTTTGCTCCAAATGCTGTCTAATAATGTAGAGGGCCATTTCTGAATGACACATTGACATAGCTTATCTTAGGCTGCCTCTTAGGTATCTCCTTAGGACTTGGAGGGTTCATGGCATCCAGTCTGTAGGCCCTGAGCTTGGAAGGTGTGTCTCTTCCTGGGACACACATCCTCATTCCTCTGGCTTTGCTGGTACTCCAAGGATCTTAGTGCCAGCAGGAGGCCATGCTTTCCTCTCTAGGGGAAATGGAGAACTTTCCTCCCTGGTTGTGTAAAGCTTTATAAAGGGTGACTAGTTCTGGAAACAGCCAACAAGCCAGATGTAAACAGTGGTGAGTGGCCACTGGAGAGAGGGGAGATGAAGGTGTAGAGCAAGATGGATCTTACAGGGCTGAAGAAATGGCTCAGCGGTTAAGAGCGCTGACTGCTCTTCCAGAGGTCCTGAGTTAAATTCCCAGCAACTACCTGGTGGCTCACAACCATCTGTAATGGGATCTGATGCTGTCTTCTGGTGTGTCTGAAGACAGTGACAGTGTACTCACATACATGAAATAAATAAATCTTTTTTAAAAAGATGCATCTTACAAGCGAAGATTCTGGAGGAAGTATACATGGAGGGCTAAACCCTAGGCTGCTAGAGGCAAAGCTAACTCTTCCTCAGAACAGAAAGAAGGGAGGCACTTGCAAGGAAATATGTAATAGAAGGCATCTGAGGGATTCCCCACTAAGATCGCACAGCAGAAGGAAGGAGGGAAATGGGGCCTAAAGCCTGTGGAGAGATTGGTTTGTGATAGTTGCTGGGTAGAGGATTGCTGAGCAGAAATACATAGATTTTCTCACAGTGTTAAGGATCCATTTGAGATTAGAAATCATCCATTCATGTCTCATGATTGATTTTTCTTAAGATACATAAAGTAGCCTTGCAGCGGGACAGAGCTGAAGAGCAGTGGGATGGGAGTCTGTGAGTGAGTTTGACAGGAAGACAGAAGGATGAGCATTTGAGACTGAGGGTTAGATGAGGGAGAGGAAGAAGTAACTGATTTAAAAATGAGAAAGGGCCTGGCAGTGGTGTAGCACAAGTTTTATCTAGGCACTTGGGAGGCAGAGGCAGACAGATCTCTGTAAGTTTGAGGCCAGCCTGATCTACAAAGTGAGTTACAGGACAGCCAAGGCCACACAGAGAAACCCTATCTCTAAAAATCAAGGAGGAAGAGGAAGAGGAGGAGGAGGAGGAGGAGGAGGAGGAGGAGGAAGGTGGGAAGGGAAGGGCAATGAGGAAGGAAAGTAAAGTCTTTGTTCAAAGGATTTATTCACTACTATGCAGCCCAGTGGTTTCACTCTTAGGTACTTAGTCAGTAGAAGTATAAGAACCTAGCTGCAAAAAGACCATTGGGAAAAGTTTGAGTATGCTTTGCTAATGATTGCCAAAGGGGGAGGACAATTCAAATGCTAGGACCAGGGTATAGTCTTCCTTTCTCAAAGACTGATGGCTGTGTGTACTGTGCACCCAATGTGCCATGGCTCTGTGGTCAGAGGATAAGTCTAAGGAGTCAGTTCTCTTCTTAACCATGTGGGTTCCATGAGTGGAACGTAGGTCCCCAGTCTCGGTGGCCAGTGCCTTTACCCACTAAGGCATCTCACTACCCCATATATTTGACTTCTCATCACTGTGACAAAATACCAGCAGGAAAAAAAAGGAGGAACAACTTATTTCTGGCCATAGTTTCAGATATTTCAGTCCATGGTCAACTGGCCCTGTTGCTTTAGGCCAACTTGTCTCCATCTTCCAGTGATGTCACTTTACAAATCCATTATGGAATTAATCCACTGATAAGGCCAGAGTCCTCAGGATGCAAACACTTTTCCAGAGTGCCATGTGAGTTTTTAGAGGACACTTAATAACCAAACCCAAACAGATAAACTCTCACATTCACATGAGATACCACTCAGCAGTAAAAAGAATAGACAACTGATAAATATGACCATACCCCAAAGGCAGCATGTAAGGTCACATAAGCCAGACACAAAAGGAACATCCAATAGGATTCCATTTCTGTCTATGCATTAACCAGGCCCTACCCTGGCTCAGCTTCTGAGATCAGATGGGATCATGTTCAGGGTGGTATGGCTATAGACGTGATTCCATTTCTAAAAAGACAGATGTAGAGGCAGAAATCACAGAGTGAATGGCAGGGACTGAGAGAGACAAGAGAACAAGGGCTGGTTGCTTGATCTGCAAAGGCCTCATGGGGTGGGCCCTGGTCTTTACATGGACTAGTGTTATGGCTTGACAGTGGTGGTGAGTGTGTGATACATACATTTGTTAAATAGAAATATAAACATTAGATATGTGGATTTTGTTTTAGCTGATCTCTACTTCAATAGAAATGAAAGCACATTGCTATGGTTTGATTGTGGTCTGTGCTCCAAAGGTTTTTTTTTTTTTTTTTTTTTTTTTTTGGCTATAAACTTGGTCCTCAGTGTTGGTGTTGCAGTGGTAAGACCTTTATAAGGTGGTGCCCAGGGGGAAGGTATCGCATTTAGTTAAACACATAATTGTGGATATCACCCCCAGAAGGCATTAATGCTGGTCTGTGGGTTGCATGATTTCCTCATAGAGTGGGTTGTTACAATAAGACCAATTATACATTGATGGTATAACCTGGTGTGTCAGCGGCCAAACAGATGTGCATGCCTGATCTTGGACTTCCCTCCTGTCAGCAAAATAAATTTCTTTTATTTGTAAGTATCCAGTTCCAGGTACTTTATTACAGCAACAAAGAAGAAGCCAGGCATTGTTCCTACAGTTAGATCATCTTGAGGGATACTTAAAAGCATCTCCTCATTACTTGAAAGAGTGGTGTTCTATATGCTAACATTTGTGAGACATGAAAACGATTTTAAAGCCAACTTTGTTGTCTTGTATAACAAACCTAGGTAGGTGCTTTCAACTAGAGTGTTGACCTTTTGAAGACCGGCATAGCTGAACAGTATTATCAATACTGAGATTGCAAAACTGAAGCTTGACAAGTGTGTGGAAGACCCTGGCTCAAGTTCCAGCACTGGGAAGACCAAAGTGCAAACCTGCATGGGAGGAGTGAGGCTAATAGAGGCCATGCCCTGCATCTTCCTTTGCAGGGGGAAGAGAAGACCACTAAGGAGATGGAGAGCTAAGGTCGGAGTAGCAGTCTCCAGCCTTACATTTTGGTCTCCCTCCTCCCACCATTCCTTGCTGCTTTATAGGAAGTTGGTTGCCCAGAAACAAGAAGAATCATTGTGATTGAGAAGTTTAATTTGATTTTTAAAATAACATGTATTATGGTACAATCAAATTGTTCACAATTACCAAAGCAATATATCCATGGAATTCAGTTCACTGTTTGCGGCATCCAATCTGACCCTTCTTTACCTGTCTCAATCAAGACGGTATTCACAGATTACCACGCGGCCATATTTGTAGAATGCAAAACCCGGTGTGCTGTACTGTGTGCACTTTTATGAAGAAGTGAAAATATTCTGTTGTACTTTTTATTCTATCTGTATAGACTATAAACCTATTTTTTTAAAAAAATATTTTACAGAAAAAAAAAAGCCAGAAAGTGGTGCTGCACACCTTTAATCCCAGCACTCAGAAAGCAGAGGCAGGTGAATCTCTGAGTTTGAGTGTAGCCTGGTCTACAGAGAGAGTTCCAGGACAGCCAGAGCTACACAGAAAAACTCTGTCCTGAAAAAACAAAACAAACAAAACAAATACACATAATTTCATACAAAGTCTTACATGGAACTCTTCACAGTAGCTTACTTGTAATGATAAAAAAAACTAACTGCCTAGCCGGGCGTGGTGGCGCACGCCTTTAATCCCAGCACTCGGGAGGCAGAGGCAGGCAGATTTCTGAGTTCGAGGCCAACCTGGTCTACAAAGTGAGTTCCAGGACAGCCAGGGCTATACAGAGAAATCCTGTCTCAAAAACCAAAAAAAAACAAAAACAAAAAAAAAACCAACAACAAACAAACAAAAAAACACAAAACCTAACTGCCTCTGAGGTGCAGGCATTGGTGAACGGGTGAACAATTGTTATATGCATGTTCTTGCAACAAACTACTGCGCAAAGGCAAGGGATGCAGACTTGATACATGCTGCAGCAAGGATAAAAGTAACGTCTAAGCCCAAGAAGTAAAAGGCATAGTGCTGTGTACCTGAAGTCAAGCTACTTGGGAAACTGAGGCTCACCGTTCAAGGCTAGACGGAGGAACATAGCAAGACTCTGTCTTGAAGAAATAAGTGAACAGAAAAGGTAGGGGTTAGGGATGGAATATGTGCTTAGCAAGCATGAAGCCCCCAGGTTCAACGATTACACGTGTTCCAGAGACCTCAGCAGAGAGTGTGGGGGTGCAGGTGGGAGAGAGGTTGGGTCAACCCAGGAAGGAGACACAAGAACATGGAGTGTGCAGTGCAGGAATGGAACTATTAGACCTCTCTTCAGTGGTGGTGGAGGGTTTGGTGTTGAGGACCTCAAGGTAGTCCTCGTGTGGGATAAATTCAAGCAGATATTACTTTTCCTCTGCCTGGTAGTATCAATAGCACTGTTGGAGCTGCGGTTGCAGCTCAGTGGTAGAGTACCTGCCTAACAGGTCTGAGGCCTGGGTTCCAGGTACACCAATGCTATTTCCCATTTGTAGCTCTTTTCCTTTCCAGATATTTGGTCCATCTCATTCAAAAGGGTATCTCTCTGGGAAGTTTTAGAATTTATTCTTCGAACTTCTCAACGTGTTTTCCCTGTGTTTCAACTGTCACAAACCAGAGTCAGTTCCCATGCTCAGGTGGGCCCTGGTCTTTGGGAACTTGATACGCAGGAAGACTCACGGACCGCTGTGATGCAGCCATGAGGTTTTCTATGTGTTGCTCTCACCTCCCAGACTGTGTTCCCGTTTACTTTATAGCCTGCTTTTTCCTCCCTGATAATCTCTGCCTCTTCTGTCGCCTTCCTCTAGCTCTGTGGCACCTCTATTAGATCTTTGAGAATAACT
>NC_034595.1:12800302-12839752 GCF_900095145.1 Mus pahari | reverse complement strand
TGTGTGTGTGTGTGTGTGTGTGTGGTAAGTGCTTATTTAGAAGGCTCAACATATTTAAAATCCATCCCAGCCCTTCTCTGGCCTCCAGCCCTCTCTCTCCCTCTTGCTTAGTGGTTGTGTCTACTCTGAGTTCTACACTAANGNCCGTCCTTGAGAATAGGCGCTTGTTGCTGAATCTCCTTGTCCTATCTGTCTTTGAACTGTCTCTTGACTTTGTAACTGACCTCTCTCTGTTATGCCCATCTGGAATGTTGCCATAGCTGCTGAAATAGTTGCTTCTCTTTGTCCTTGCTTTCCNGCCTTCCTCCCACACTCACAAGCGTCCGTGTGCACACATAAACTGACGACAAAGCAGCGGATCACACTGGATCTCAACAAAGTGAAGGTTAAAATGAATCATTAATTGATTACTCCATTCCTAGTGTCTCATAAAAGCAGTCATCGAGATTTTCCCGAGATTCAAATTTTTCTTGGCAGTAAATCTAGAAAGGCTTTTTTCTTGGTCAAAGAGCATCATAAAAATAAAATGGTCAATTTACTTAGGTATACCATCATTTTGGGAGGGTTCCCCCCCCCCCACATTGAGGAAGAAACTTAGGGTTTAGCCCTGGGCTATATTTCGAGACCTTTCTCTCTCTGAAATTAAAAACAGTGTGTGTGTGTAGAAAACAGCTATACAAATCTGACTGAGAGCCCAAAACAGGGTCCTAACACCCAGGAACTATAAAGGTAGCTGGGCTGCGTTATCTAGGCATGGGAATCTCCTAAAGCAGTATTTCCAGAGCTGTAGGTTAGGAAACACAAGACAGACAAGGAAGAAACAAAGAAAAAGGCAAGCCGGAGCTGGGTGTGGTAATCCCAGCACTTGGCAGGCATAGGCAGGCGAATTTCTGAGTTCGAGGCCAGCCTGGTCTACACAGAAACCCTGTCTCGAAAAAAAACCAAAAAAACAAAAAACAAAACAACAAAAAAAAGAAAAAGAAAAAAAAAGAAATATAAAGAAAGAAAAGAGACGAGAAGGAAAGGAAAGGAAAGGAAAGGAAAGGAAAGGAAAGGAAAAGAAAGAAAAGAAGAGAAAAGGAAAGGAAAAAGAAAAGAAAGCCGGGCGTGGTAGCGCACGCCTTTAACCCCAGCACTCGGGAGGCAGAGGCAGGCGGATTTATGAGTTCGAGGCCAGCCTCGTCTACAAAGTAAGTTCAAGGACAGCCAGAGCTATACAGAGAAACCCTGTCTCGAAAAACGAAAAAAGAAAAACAAAAAGAAAAAGAAAAGAAAAAGGTAAGCCCACGTTGCAGAGGTCAACTGTTTTATTCAGCATTTGTAAAATGAGGAAAAGCAGGTGCTGAAATAGTTCAAAACACCCTAGCTCACCACATGGGCAGGTTGTATCTGTAGCCAAAGGAAAGCAAGTGAGATACAGACAGCCCCTGCTGGTTACAGCTTGTATCTATCTACAAACTTGGTTGGGCTACTTCACTGCCTGTGATTGGCTGAGACTCAGCTACTCCTTGCCAGTGTTGGGTAATCTGTTTGCACATCAAGTTAGGCTCCAGTGCATTCACCAAGACCAGTGGAAAGAGTTTGAAGAGCTCTTTTGGCCAGAGTTAATTTGGCAGCTTTGGGCCACGCTGAACAATTCCACTCTGCTTATCTTCATAGCGATTGTCTCAAACGTCTGGATGGGCACAGACGCCTCAAAGGAGGATCTTCTGTTCGTGTGACTGTAGGAATTCCTAGCAGCCTCAACCTGTAGTGCACCGAGGGACCAAGTGGTCAGGCTTCCTTTCTGCTGTATTTGAAGTAGAACTGCCTCGACCCAGCTGTGGTGCCCTGCGCAGAGCCTCACTACCATGCTTCCATGTTGCAGTCTGTTTGCTTCTTCTACATTCACCAGGCGACTGGCCCTCCCAGACTTCATTTTTCATGGAGCCTGAAGACAAAGTCTGATACAGGCAGAACTTGTATTTACTTTTATTTTTATTTTTTTTACTGACACATAAAATGTATACATATTTATGGGGTATTTATGGGGTACTGTAGTAGTGTGGGGCTTTTCTATACCTGCCTATGTCCCTGAATAATGACACAGAGGTGTATATATTTATTACTAGTCTAGGCTGGGCAGATCCTGAGCTGTTCTAACCTGACTGTGCTTCCCAGCCTACGTCCTAGTCACGTGGCCTACTATCTTCCATCTTAGTCTCTCCCTGGCTGCACCTGCTCTATCCCTGTCCTCATGGGGAACTCCCTCACGGGCAACTCCCTCCAAGAGACTTCCTCATGGCCTCTCCTCACGACTCTTTCCACCTGGGACCCTTTCACTGGGCTTGGAAGCCCCATCTTAACTCTCCTGTCCAGCTATATAGGTTGATTAGCTCTTTATTAACCAATCAGAGGTGATGGGCAACAAGTTTTACACAGTGTTGAGAGAGAAGATGTTTCATTTGCGACAATGCCAAGGTTGGACTGCAACCAGATCCCTTGGATACAGCATCTGAATACACAGTGCACAAAACCATCCCCCAACAGGGTACAGTATGATATTTTATTTACTTATTTACTTTGAAATTACATTTATTTATGTAGGTATGTATATGTGTGGGTGCACTATGTCATGGCATGTAGCTAGAGGTCAGAGGGCAACTTGTGGGGATCGATTCTTTCCTTCCACCATGTAGATCCCTGAAATTGATCTTGGCAGCAAGTATGTTTACTGGATGAACCATCTGCCTGGCCCCAGTGCAATGCTTTTATGTGTATGTTGTATGATACTTATATTGGAGTGAGCATGTCTCCTCTCATGTATCTGTCATGTCTTCATGTGAGACATTCAAGACTCTTTCTTCTAATTTTCCTGAAATGTGCCATATACTATCATTATCTCTAGTTCCCCTGCTGTGTGCTAGAACTCCACGGCCTCTTGTAGCCAGACTTTGTAAATTCTTCTTTCTTCCACCCCCTTCCTACCCATTCAGCCCCACTAGATAGGAGAGAAAAAAAAAGGATAGAGGGGAAAGAGGGCGACGTTATCTTAGACTACTTCCTGCTGATTAGGGGCATCGAGTTCCTTGGGGCAAGTTTAATCTTTGCCATCAGTTCTTCTTGTTTCTTCTTTGTGCATGACTACTTAACAAATTATGATGCATCCAACCAACAACCCAGCCCAACTCCTGGGGTCTTAGCATTTATACACCCTCAGAAAAGTTCCTTAAGTTCCAAATGTCACACAATCACAGAAACTATCTGTAGCTGGCAAAATCATGCCCCTGCTATAGCATGAAGCAAATCATAGCCAGCTGCTGTGGACACTCTACAGCAGCCCCATATCCTACACCTGGAATTAAAATGAAAACACATTTCCATAATACTTCTGTATTTTTCAAAGAAACCAAAACTTTCTCTACAGCCTCTCTTTGTAAATTAAGCTTCACTGGAACATAACTGTGTTCCTTTGCCTGGGACTTGTCTGTGGCTGGGTAGTTGTGAGAGACAGTTAGGTCCAAAGAGTCTAAATTATATATTCAGCCCTTCATAGAAAATGTCTATTATTGCTGATATGTGGCTCAGTGGCAGAGAGCGTATCTAGTTAGTATTCAATAGGCTCTGGCTTTGACTCCCACCAGGGGGAAAATAAAAAGAGTAAGCCAAGATGACACAGAGCAAAATATTTGTGAGGGATGGTGAAAGTCTCTATGGAAGCAGGGGACAGAATGTTCCAGGAGTATTCCCTCCGAAAGCAGAAAATAAAAGCAGGAAGAAAAGACAGAAGGGAAAAAAAGGGAAGGAAAGAAACATGTTTGATGTTACAGAGGGTGTTTGGGGGCTCTGAGGGAATTAAAGGACAGTGAGGTAGAAACTGAAACAGTGAGTTCAAATAATTGCAAACGGATAGGAAGCGTCTGTGGGCTGGAGCGATTGAATAAGGAAAGCAGTATTGACTTAACTGCAAGAGCCAAGCCCGGTGACAAATGCTTGCGATCACAGCACACAGGAGTCTGGGGCAGGAACATCTTAAGTTTGAGGCCAGTCTGGGCTACATAGTGAGACTCGGTCTCAAAGCATGCTCCCACACAAAGAGAACTGCAAAACTACATGGTAGCTAAGTCATCTAGGACTTTATTTAACCTTCACTATGATTGAAAACTTTAGTAAGAAGCTGAGAATTGGAATGATATGAAGAGGAAAGACAGAAGACTGAAGAGGAGTAGTTATAGCTTCAGTCCCCACGCTATGACGCCATCCAGCGACTGTAGAATCCTTAAGAGGTTATAGTTAGGGGAGAACATTGGTGTGGAGAATGTCTTTGAAGGGGGCGTTGGATCCCCAGCCCCCACCCAGTTCCTAGCTGCTGTTAGGTGAGCAGCCTCTAACCAGGACACTCGCACCTGAGACAGGCCTTGAAATGCCAGGCAGTCAACAGGCTAAAATGTGAGCAGCACTAAAGCCTCCCTCCCTACAAGGAGATGATCTCAGGCTCTGTTCCGTGAACGGAAACTGACCAACGCAACCATCTACTGTCCCCGTTTCTTTACCACCCCACTGAACTCACAGCAAAGGACTCACTAAAGCAGAGATTCACAAAGACATGGGAAGTTAAAAGGAAATAACAGCAATACAGCTTTGTGAGGAAAACAGGCAGGTGGGTGAATGGGTCAGAATTTACCACATTCCAAAAAAACTATGATTTTTTTTCGTCAAGGAGCATGGAGAAGGGTGCTAGACATCTACTTCATGTGTCTTCCTCAGTCATTCTACCTTGTTTTCCAAGGCAGGGTCTCTCACTGAACCTAGAGCTCACAGATGTGTACATACCTGTTGGTTTGCAAGTCCTAGAATCCTCCTGTGTCTGTTTTCCTAGTGTCCTTCTAGGTCCCCCCTTCTTTGTGGGTGCTGGGGATTGAACTCAAGTCCTCATGCTTGCACGGCAAGCTCTTTACTGACTGATCTTTTTCCTTAGTCCATGGCCTAATGTTATGTTTTCATTTGCAATGACAAGCCTCACACACAGAAGGCAAGCGCTTTGCCACAGGACCTTCTCTTCCAGTCACACTGCTCATGTTTTACATATGTGGAAAGCCAGATAAGTTGTGTCACTTTCCCATGCTCGCCCAGTTCTTAAGTAGTCGGGGTGGTGTGGAAACCCAGGCACTCTGGCTCCAGAGCCTGCTCTTGAAGTCACCGCTCATGCAGAGGCTCACTCAGGTTCTGTGTCTTAAATCTTCTCACTGTGATTTCGGATCACATCCCCTTCTAGTCACTGACAGACAGTGGTGGCAGAAGCAGTCCTAGGTGGTTCTAGAGGCTGCGAAGTCGATGATCAATATTAACCATCACACATAAAATTGAACCCAGAGAAAATCAACAGCACATCATTAACAAGCAACGGGGCTGAAGGCATTACAAAGGATCTCCTGAAAAGGGAAAGCCTGTGACCAGATTGATTCATTGCTGAATACTGACAGACCTTTAAGGGCTAACACTAATATTTCTCAAATTATCCGATGAAACAGAAAGTAAAGGAATGGCTCTAAACCCATTCTGTGAAGCTAGTACTGACTGTGATGCTCAAACCAGATAAGAACACAACAACTATAGAGTAATTTTCTTGATGAACAGAGATGCTAGAATTCTTGGGAATCAAGTTCAGTAACCTATTGAAAACCATGACTAACTTGGTTTCATTTTTGGGACAAAAGGATAGTTCCACATATGACAATCAACAGAAATAAATTTCATTTGTATAATCATTTGAATAGACACAAAATGCCTCTCATGAAGTCAAACATCCCTGAAGAATCTAAAAATTTAAGGTTCATATTTCAGCACAATAAAGTCCATGTGCTTATACAGCGAGCCTATAGCTAATATTATATAGAATGAAGAGGAATGGACAGTAGGCCCTCTAAAATCAGGAACAACGTGAGGGTGTCTTCGATCTCCATTCTTATCAGTATCATATTTACATTCTCAGCTAGAGCAATAAAGGAAGAAAAATAAAAAGGATATAATGAAATACAAAAGCAAATAATGAAAATTATCGCTTCTTGCCGACAATATGATCACAAACATAACAAAACCTTAAAGCATTCATGAGAAATCTGTTAGGTCTGGTAAATATTGAAAAGTCATAGAAACAAAATCATGGCTCAAAGGGCAGTACTTTCTTTGTTCAGCATTAATGACCACACTGGGAAAGAGGCTGAGAAAACAGTCCCATTCACAGTAGACTTGAACACACTGACAACCGGGCCAGGAAACATAACCAAGGAAGAGAACCACAGGTACAGGAAGGGAAGGTGTTCCCATTCACAGTAGCCTTGAACACACTGACAACCGGGCCAGGAAACATAACCAAGGAAGAGAACCACAGCTACAGGAAGGGAAGGTGTTATTAGCAGTTGGAGGAGACCTCCCTCGTTCACAGATTGTCAGAACGTTGTGGAAAATTATCCGTATCACCAAAATGCACTCACAGATTTAAACTACTCCTCTTACAAACCCCGATGACATTCTTCACAGAGCATGTATAAATAAGCCTAAAATTAATATAGAAGATGCTGTGTGGCCAGCGCAAGTGCACACAAAGTGACCATTGCTGGAGGTATTCCAACATCCCATTTCAGATTTTACTAGAGTCATAGAATAAGAAAAGCAGGGTCCTGGCACAAAGCAGAAATGTAGATGACTGAAATAGAAGCTAGAACTCAGACATCAACCTGCACATCTGAAGCCATGGTACTCCACAGAGGCACCAAAGCCATATTTGGGGGGGGGGGGAGATAAGCTCTTTGGTAAATGGTGGTGGAGGAAAGATGGGTTAGCCACATGGACAAGACTGACTGACGTCAGATCTTTTTTCCTCTGTCAAAGATCAGACAAGAGTGGACCAAAGACCAAACCTGAAACTTTGCGAGTTTCTCAGGAAAACATCTTGGGTATGGACACTGGCCACAACTTTTCAAATAGGACTCTAAAAGCCTAGAAATAATAGAAAATACAGATTGTATCAAGTGGGAGCTTCTTCTCAACATAAGACACAAATACCAGAGTGAATAGGCCGCTGGCCTGGGAGGAACCCTTCATCAGGTGGCCATCTGACAGGGGTTAGCATTCAGGACATAAGAGCTGAAAGCTGTCAACCCCCAAAGCACAAATGACCTAGTCAGTAAAGGCGGGAATAAAATAAATGGAGTCTTTCAAAGAAGTACCAGTGACAGGTAAAAATAAGGAAATTATTCAACATCTCGACCTGCTAGACAAATGGAAAAACAAAAAGCAAAAGTCAAGCTAAAATACCCTGTCTGGCTCTGCTGTGCCTGCCACCATGCCACAGTGTAGAAGTTCTCAGTAAAGAAGCTTCCAGAATTAAGAAGTGAGCTTCTTTAGAAAAAGAAAGACAACAACAAGCCTTGGAAAGGATATGTGGGAAGGGGAATCCTTACGTGGTGTGGGTAAGGATGTAAATTACTACAGTCACTAAGGAAACCAGTATGGAGATTCTTCAAAAACATAAAAAAAAAAACAAAAACAAAAACCTACCACCACTGGGCAGTTCAGGAATCTCACTCCTGGGTGTACCCTGGAAGCTATCAAGTTACAATATAACAGAGCTCACCTGCACATTTGTATTGGGACATTACTCATAGAAGACAAGTGAAGGAATGAGCTAAAGTGTCCATCAGTGGATAAATAAGGAGTATGTGGTGTGCAGGTATACACAGTAGAGTATTGTCCATCCATCCATCCATCCATCCATCCATCCATCCATCCAGCCAGCCAGCCAGCCAGCCAAGTTTGTCCTTTAGAGTAAAGTAAGCAATAAATGTCAGCATATGAACAGAAATCAGCCAGACCAGGCAGACAAACACTGCTTGTCCTCTCTCACATGAGGAGTCCAGGCTCTAAAGAGAAGAATGGAGGTGGACTAGGTCCTGTCTGGGAAGAGGACTAATGCAAGAGGAGATCTGGAGAACAGATTAGCGTGAGGTGAGAATGCAGCCAAAGTCCGTTACAGCCGAGTATCAGAATGCCACAGTGCTTGTCATTTTGTACAGTTAATGTAGGCTAGTAGGAGTGGAAAAGTAAAGGCTAGTAGAAAAGGTAAAAAATAACGGTTTCTTCTACCACAAGAAACGGACAGAGCATTAAGCACACGAGCAGAGATGGAATAAAAGCGTCATGCTGGAATCAGAGATGTAAAGCTAGCAATATATATACCTGTTTAACCTAGACAGTGCTTGCAGACATTCTAATGCTCTGTGCATCCTGCTAGTCCAATCTGGCCTCTGGGACAACTCCACTCTGGAGGGGCTGTCTTCTGCCGTTCCTGTCACCTCTCTTGCTGGTCTGGGTTTCTTTGCTAGTTCATTCTTTTTCTAAACTAAATCATGACATAGCCGTAGTCTACCTTCTCTCCATTCGTTTTCTTCTACTACGTCTTCTTCCTCCTCTCCTTCCCCCCCTTTTCCATTTTTTTCTCCTCTTTTCTCTCAGCACTGGGACTTGAACTCAGAATTGTACACATGCTACATACTCAGTTCCTTTAATTATTTTATTTTTAAAGTTAATTGTATCACCTTATACTAATTAAATTTTATTCTTTTACTTATTCACTTTAATCCCTCTAACTGTCCCCCTCCAGATCACCCTCTACTACAATCCTTTCCCCTTCCTCCCTCCCATTCTCCTCTGAGCAGGTAGGGGCCCCTTGGTTATCCCCCACCCTGGCACTTCAAGTCTCTGTGAGACTAGGCACTTCCTCTTCCACTGAGGCCCCGCAAGGCAGCCCTGCTAAAAGAACATAGCCCACAGACAGGCAACAGCTTTTGGGACAGCCCTTGCTCCAGTTATTCAGGACCCACAGGAAGACCAAGCTGCACATCTGCTACATATGTGAGGAGACACTTTAATATGTATGGGTAATTTTGCCTGCCCGCAGTGCTGTGGATGCCAGTAGAGGGTGTCAGACCCCTTGGACCTGGAGTTACAGGTGGTTGTGAGCCAACACGTGGGTGTTGAAAATCTAACCCTGGTCGTCTGGAAGAACAGACAGTGCTCTTAACCACTGGGCCATCTTTCCAGCCCGTTATATATATTTTTTTCAACTTTACAAAAATCCTCTATGTGACGAGTGACTGCAGGGACCTGTGGAGTTGCCTTGGCCTATGCCTTGAGAGGCATGTGTCATAGGTTGCTCAGGTTAGAGTCCATGGCTCTTGGGGCACAATGTACCTTCCAGTTCCTGAGAGACTGCAGCACCCCCTCATGCAGTGACGCCTTCAGGCCAATTTATGTTTCTCTGTGTACTCCCTTAGTCGTCAAGGAAGCACTGAAGCCTGGCAGGACAATTGGTCTTAGACATTCATCTTATGTACCCTGCGTAGCTTATAAACATCATCGTATCCTGGCAACCATAACTGTATTGATCTTGGCAATTGCCACTATATGCTGTTTCTGATTAAAAAGTCTGACTGCGCTCAATAAACTTGTCACAGCTTCAGTCTTGCTGTGGCCCCTCCAACCTGAGCCTAGTCTCCTTCCTTGCAACCATAGCAAGTGACCTTGGCCTGGTAAGAAAGCATGGGTGATTACAAATGGTTCGCCTTACTATATATAAGTGTGTACTGTGTATGTGTCTGGTGCCTGCAGAGGCCAGAAGTGGACTCTGAGTCCTCTGTAGCTGAAGTTACAGATGGTTGTGAGCTGCCCTGCAGGTGCTGGGAACTAACCCAAGTCCTCTGTAAGAACAGCAAGTATTCTTAACCACGGAGCCATCTCTCTAGCCCTCTGTAGTAGTGTCTCTGTGAGCCACTGTCTTCTAAGTCAGAGGTCTGAGAGCCATCTTTACTGTCTTCATTGTTCTTACCTAGTCTAACACTGGCCTTGTCTGTCTCAATCTGTCTTGTGTTTATATAAGTCCCTGTAATTCTACCACCTCTGTCCTAATTCAAGGCCATTTCTCTCTCTGTCTTTGGTTATTAAAACAAATTCTAGGCCTAGTTTCATTCACTTACCCCACCCCTTAAATAATCTTTTTGAACACTGCAAAAAAATGTAATATTTTTGGTTATCTCAATATAATGTGTTTTGGGTTTTTCAACCTCCTGTTGCTCTGTGACGCAGGTAAAGCAGTGAGGTACAAGGGGTTAGCAGAGGGAAGCAAGACAGAAACATACGTTTTTATAAAGATGGGGGAAATGAATCAAGGATGAAGGAAGGATGGTGCTGTAAGGAATAGACATCAAGTATCAGTAAGACTCAGCTCTCCAGAAACGTCACTGGACATGGGAGGTTAGTGGTGAACTTCAAAAATGACAGTGGTAGTCTTCATCAGGGTTAAAGGTCAGAATCCAGAATACCGGTGAGGAGACTGCCAGCCTCTTCTTACCAAAAGATGCTTAAAGGAAGGGGCCTAAAGCCAGATACTGAGGCGCAGCAACAGCTCAGAGCATTGTACATGGAGCAGTCGCTACTTAGATGAGTGAGATATGAAGAGATGGCTCAATGGTTAAGAGCACTGATTGCTCTTCCAAAGGTCCTGAGTTCAAATCCCAGCAACCACATGATGGCTCACAACCATCTATACAGCTACAGTGTACTCAAAAGCATAAAATAAATAAATAAATTTTAAAAAAAGATTAGTGAGATCTAATTCTCACACACACACCTATGGTCACTTGATCTGTGACAAAGAAGCTGAAACCATCCAGTGGAGAAAAGACAGCATTTTCTTTCTTTTTTCTTTTCTTTCTTTTTTTTTTTTTTTTTAAGACAGCATTTTCAACAAATGGTGTTAGTTTAACTGGCATTCAGCATGTAGAAGAATGCAAATTGATCCATTCTCATCTCCTTGTACAAAACTCAGGTCCAAGTGGATCAAGGACCTCCACATAAAACCAGATATGCTGAATCTAATAGAAGAGAAAGTGGA
Source organism: Mus pahari (assembly GCF_900095145.1). NCBI lineage: Eukaryota > Metazoa > Chordata > Mammalia > Rodentia > Muridae > Mus > Mus pahari. The sequence continues at coordinate 12,828,822 of NC_034595.1, read as the reverse complement.
GAAGAGCCTGGAACACATGGGCACATGTGAAGATTTACAATATCTAAAAGGTTAAGAATAACTATCTCTTGAAACCTATTCCCCCACCTTCCTTTAAGTTTGCCTGCCCCTGGCAAGGCTTAGACAGCCCCCCTCCTCACTTGCTATTGCTTCCCAAAACCACCTATGGTAACTACCTCTCAACCAAAGTCCTTGCCATTTCCCCAACTTGTTAACTCTTTCCTGTCCTGACAGTGTTATGTTCTATAATGGAATACCATATAAAGGTCAGAAGAATTCCCAGTCTCTTTATGGACTATGTTTATGGATTAAAAAGCTTTATTTGGATATTAGAAGAGCTTCAATTCAAAACTATGAGTTTTAAGGCTCAACCCTAACAAAGATCAATAGTAACTTTATAAATAATTAAATCCTTTAATGTATTCAGAATTATATTTGAAGTCATACTAAGAACTGACGCAGTTAATTACAAGATTAAGCTTTATTTAGTCTCGTGTTTTATGTTTTAAGGTACAGTTTAGAGTAGATAACTAAAAACAGACAAAGGCTGTTTAACTCGGATATGCTTGGTAGGGACTGGCCCTCAGGCTGTCAGAGAGCTGCTGAAAATGGCATTTCTTAAAATTTCCATGAAGAACAGAGACGCCCAGATCTTAACAGTGATACCCCCGAGGTCTCCATGAAGATATGGGCACAATGATAAAGGACAGCATCTGGGTTGTGGTGTCATAACCACTGGGCATAATTGCCTCAATGCTTTGCTGGCTGCCAGGGTCATGCAGGAACTGTGGACAAGCAGAGGACAGCTGGAGGATTGATTACTGTGAGTTGCTTAAGACAAGGCGAGGTCAGTCTCTTCCATGTTCCTCCACCACAGAGAGCCTCTTCCTCTTCTAGGCCTGACAGCCAAAGACTGCCATCGCTGATGAGTGATTCGGTGGCAGAGAGATCTGATGTAACAGTGGGAAGCATAGATTAACATTCCTCCGACTTCAGGGACAAGCCATAAAATAGGAGATGTTCTTGATAAAGACATTGAAAAATGTTATCGAGAACAATAAAGAAGACACAGCAGATGCTGATTCATTGCCTTTATGTGGGGGAGCCAATTCTGGCAGAACACCAGCCATCCTCCCACTGAGGTAGATGATTGATAGGCATGTTTTAGGTAGAACAATGGCTATGAAAAAGAAGAAAAATCACAGGCAGCTAGTCAAAGAGCAGCTGGAGGCTCAACATGTAGAAGAGTTCAACATATGTCTTTAGTAAAATGAAATCATTTTTTTGCATATTATAACATAAAGCCCATTACAGGTATACAGCGCAGTCCTACAGGATGAGCAGTCGAGGAAAGATCTAATCATATTTTAAAAGAGATGTTTAACAAACAGAAAGGGGCTACAAAGACCCCTGGAGATAGATTACATAGTGCTTTAGTACCTTTAAATTTTTTAATGCTAATGAACAAAAAAATACCTGCTGTTGAGAGACATTGTAAGATTTCTGCTGATCCCTCCACATGGTCTGAAAGTGGCTGAGACACGTATGTCTTTAGCCAGGACTTTAGCAAAACATAACCAATAAATCTTGTTGGCTACAGAGTCCTCAGGACTTACTATATGCCAATATTTGAAATGGCATGGATGAAATTTTTTCTTTTTCTTTTTTAAAAGATCTATCTATCTATCTATCTATCTATCTATCTATCTATCTATCTATCTATCTATCTATCTATCTATCTGAGTACACTGCAGCTGTCTTCAGACACACACTAGAAGAGTGTATTGGATCCCATTACCGATGGTTGTGAGCTACCATGTGGCTGCTAGTAATTGAACTCATGTCCTCTGGAAGAGCAGTCTGTGCTCTTAACCACTGAACTATCTCTCCAGCCCATGGATGAAAATTTATATTACAGTTTGATTATGTGGTCTGAACTGGCTTATAGAGAAAGACAGATGCCTTGAACATACATGTCAATTAGTCATTGCTGTGAAGAGACAGTATGACCAAGGCAACTCTTTTTGTTTGTTTGTTTGTTTTTTTCGAGACAGGGTTTCTCTGTGTAGCCCTGGCTGTCCTGGAACTCACTCTGTAGACCGGGCTGGCCTCGAACTCAGAAATCCACCTGCCTCTGCCTCCTGAGTGCTGGGAATAAAGGCGTGTGCCACCATGCCTGGCTTCCAAGGCAACTCTTATAAAGGACAACATTTAATTGGAGCTGGCTTACAGTTTCAGAGGTTCAGTCCATTATCATCATGGCAGGAAGCATGGAGCATGCAGGCAGACATGGTACTGCAGGAGCTGAGAGTTCTACATCTTGATCTAAAGGCAAATAGAAGAAGACTGACTTCCAGGCAGCTAGAAGGAGGGTCTCAAAGCCCACCCCCACAGTGACATACTTCCTTCAACAAGGCCGCATTTACTCCAACAAAGCCATACCCTCTAATAGTATCACTTCCCATGGGCCGAGCATATTAAAACCATCCTAATGTGTTAATGCAGAAATGTATATTGCCTTTAAAAGTTTACAGAGCAAAAGAAGACAAGCAGTCCAGGCAATCAAGCCTCCCAGAATCCCTCAATAGCTGTTTCCTGAAAGACTTCATGAATTTTACAGGGAAAATGAATGGAACTTGAGAATATCATCCTGTGTGAGGTAACCCCAAGAAGGACATGTATGGCATGTACTCACTTGTAAGTGGACATTAGCCATAAAGTGCCCAATAACCATGCCACAATCCATAGACCCGAAGAAACTGGGTAATAAGGAGGTTCCAAGGGAGGATGCACAAATCTCACTAGAAGGGTAAACTAAATAGTTATAGGGGGTAGATGGAAAGAGGGAATTGTGTAAGAGAAGGGGTGAGGAGGGAAACAGGGATGTCAATTAGGTGTGAGGAGACAGAGGCAGGAGAGGGCTGGGAGTGTGTCTTAGTCAGGGTTTCTATTCCTGCACAAACATCATGACCAAGAAGCAAATTGGGGAGGAAAGGATCTATTCAGCTTAATTTCCACATTGCTGTTCATCACCAAAGGATGCAGGACTGGAACTCAAGCAGGTCAGGAAGCAAGAGCTGATGCAGAGGCCATGGAGGGATGTTCTTTACTGGCTTGCTTCCCCTGACTTGCTCAGCTTGCTTTCTTATAGAACCCAAGACTACCAGCCCAGGGATGGCGCCACCCACAATGGGCCCTCCCCCCTTGATCACTAATTGAGAAAATGCCTTACAGCTGGATCCCATGGAGGTATTTCCTCAAGGGAGGCTCCTTTCTCTGTGATAACTCTAGACTGTGTCAAGTTCACACACAAAACCAGTCAGTACAGAGTGAGAATGGAAATCAGCAGGGTCATCTCTGGTGACTAGTTGGAGGTCTAGGGATGGGAGAGGATATGGGGAGTCTATGAGAGTGACTCTAGCTGAGATTCCTACCAGAGGGAGATATAGAGACTGAAGTGGCCACCTCCTGCAGCAAGGCAGGACTTCCAGAGGAGGGAGGGGGCAACAATCCATCCACAAATCCTTCAACTCAAAATTTGTCTTGCTGACAACATGTATAGGGATGAAGATGGAACAGAGACTGAGGGAGGGCATAGTCAACCCATGACTGCCCCAACCTGAGACCCATCCCATGTGAGAGAGTGAACCGCTGACACTATTAATGATACTTTGCTATGCTTGCAGACAGGAACCTGGCATAACTGTCTCCTGAGAGAGGTTTCATCCAGCAGAGGTTGGAGGCAGCTGAAGAGACCCACAGTCAAACATCAGGCGGAGCTTGGGGAGTAGAACGGGAGATAGAAGTGAACAAGATGGAAAGGTCAAGGACACCACAAGTAGACCTATACAGTCAACTATCCTGGGACCGTGGTCTCACAGAGCCTGGGCCACCAGCTAAGCAGCATGCAGGAGCTGGACCTAGACCCCACACACATTTGTGGCAAATGTGCAACTTGGTCTTTGTGTGGGTCCCCTAACAAGTAGAGTGGGGGCTATTGTGGTCTCTGTTCCCTGCCGTTGGAGACCCTTTGGGTCTCAGTGGGAGAAGATGTACCTAGTCCTGGTGGGACCAAATGTCCCAGGGTGGGGTGTTACCCAAGGGGGGAATCCCCCTTTTCTGAAGAGAAGGAAAGGGGACAATGGGTGGAGGTAATTGTAAGGACTGGGAAGAGAGGAGAGAGCGGGGTTGTGATCGGGATGTAAACTGAATTTAAAAAAAGAAATCTGGATACAGAATAGCTTCAAAATGGCTAAGACTGTCCAGTCTCACAGACTGTTCCAGCCAGGACTTCAGTTAAGCCCTGGACTTTCCCCTCACGAAGACACTAGACAGTCAATGTTGCAGCTAGCTTTCTCAGGACTTCACCATTATCACGATTTCCTTAGGGCCCGCAAAAGGTGCCATCACCCCCAGATAGCAGGAAGTAATTGTATGAGAACGATGTTGGATTCCCAAGAGGTAGGTGGGTGGTTTTTGGTCATTCGATGTGTGATGGATGTTAAGGGGGTGTTGACTGCAAGTTGTTAATGGTCTTGGTCAGGGAGAAACAACGGAAAGGAGGTTGGACTCAGGCATCTCTTTATCTTCTTTTTATTTCATCTATTTTTCTTTCTCTCTTATCTAGTGTTAAGAGAAAAGGGGGGGAGAAGGGATGGAAAGAGAAAAGGGGATATAGGGATGATACAACAAATCATTCAAACTATTGAGTCTACTTTTAAACTAAAGAGGGTGAAGAAGTCAAATAGTTTACATCAGTATGGAATTTTGTATATTGATAGAAATTTAATGTTACATTTTGCTACAACATGCTATGCATATATGTTTCTACTCTTAAGTATTGTAAAAATGTAATGTAAAGTTCTAGTCCTTGAAAGCTACTAGTACAAAATATTAGGATAATTAAGAAATGCAAGTTTGTAGTTAGCCTGGAGTGGAAACTTAAGGGTCCTTTGGAAGTCAGTTGTGTTGATAATGTTTTAGAGGCAAACACCTGAAGGAGTGTGTTCCTGAAGTGGACACAGTTGAAAGGATATTCTGCTAAAGCAAGCACGTGAAAAGACCCGTGATGAAGGATTCCTCACTAAGGACACACATGTATTGGTCGGCTTTACATTGTGTAGTTGAGCTCCATCTGTTGGGACTCCATAGAGAGAAATGCACCAAAAAACTTTTGGTGGTGTGCTGCAGTTTTCTTGTCGTTTCCTCAGACTTCGGTTGATTGGCCGAGTGATGCCAGCCAGGACAGATACACAGCCGAGGCGAGACACATGGAGGACAGGTGATGTTTGAAGGGCATATAAATAGAACTTGATGGACAGTGACTGAGGATGAGCTTGGCTTGTTTATAGAGCTGGCTGTGCGACACTTGTGGCTTCGTGGCTGCTGATCTTCGCTTCACTGAGAGAGGCACAGCTGTGCAGAGGCCTAGGCCTGGCGGTCTCTGCTAGGTCAGGCCACCACTGCTGAGTCATGATTGCTCTCCCGACTCTACCATTCTCGACTGCTGGTGTACCTGTGAAGTGTTTGCCAGTGCATCAAGCTGTTGCTGCTAACTAGTGAACTGAACTGCCGATGTCCAGTCAGCACACACAGGAGTTCCTCCAAAGAACCTTTCTAAACAGGTCCCCGTACCCTTTCTTTCCCACTACCTCTGGTTAAAACGTTTAAGAACCATCATTAAAAATATGGTTTGAAAAAATTAAAGTTACATCAGTCAATCAAACTTGTGTTCAAGTTATGTATTAGTTTAGATAATGTATTAGATTAGATAATTACAGATGTAAGCTTTTTTAGCCTCCTGTACACATTTTCAAAGTTAAGCAGATAACAAATTAGTTAGACACAAGCAATTTTTGCCTATTCAGATGTACTATAGATAGATGGTCTTCAAACACTTCAGAGATCTACAGAACATGGCATCTAAAGTTTTTTTTTTTATTAATAAGGCTTTTCATGAAAGCGAGACACGACTGTTCCTGTCAACACCCCCATTCTACTTCAAAGAAAATATCGGGCATCGAAGAACCTCCATATGGAGTTTGCTTCAAATGTGGCAGAGCTAGCCACTGGGCAAGAAACTGCCCTTACTTCAGCTGCTGACAGAATGCTGTCCAAGCTGTGAACAAGCAGGACATGGAGGAACATGACTGCCAAACTTTGCTAAGACAAAGTAGGCAAGTCCTTCAAGATTCTTGCTTTACAGATAAGTTTGTCAGATACACTGCGCCAGAAGACTGAAAAATGGATGCTCTAACATTACAGAGGAATCTTGGGTGACTGTCCAGGAAGCCATCAACCCTTGTCATTTCTGTAGTTTTGGAAGCTGCTTGCTCTGCATATCCTGTTTACTCAGGTAATATTTATCCTTCTCAGGTCTCTGACAGGATTGAGGACTAGGTAGTTTTAGTCTCACAATTAAGCATAAATTGTTTAAGATTTAAGAACATGTTTTAAGGCCTAAAAAGATATTTGTAGGTTGATAAATATAAGTTATGACAGAAAATGATTTAGGTAGAAAGCCTTGGACTCACCAAGATTGGATAGATCTTAGAGTACTCTCTCCAAGGTTGCTGGCTTAGTCAGGGTTTCCTTGCTGGGAAGAGACACTGACCAAGGCTCTTAAAAAGGGCAACATTTAATTGGGACTGGATTACAGTTTCAGAGGTTCAGTCCATTATCATCATGGCGGGAAGCATGGCATCGTCCAGGCCGACATGGTGCTACAGAAGGAGCTGAGAGTTGATAGATCTTGATCTGAAGGCAGACAGTACGAGGCTCTGGATCACACTGGTTCGAGCACATATATGAGACTTCAAAGCCCCACAGTGACATTCTTTCAAGGCTACCCCTCCTCCAATAAGGCCACACTTCCTGATAGTGCCACATCCTATGAGCCAAACATATTCAAACCACCGCAGTTGCCAAATACAAACGGACTAGACATTGTCAATGTAGTTCTTATCTGACAGTTTTCATAATTGTTCTTGCTGTATATAGTTTATTGGTATTTTAGAAAGAACCTTTTATTGGACCAAAAGGTGGAGATGTTGGAGTGATGTTTTATGCACGGTGTAAAGATTGTCTATGTATTATATAAGTGCTGATTTCTGATTCAGCAAAGATCTGATTACAGGCCAGACTTTGTTATTGTCAAGTACCACCTGCCTCAGTGTTTTGGAAACACTCCCTCTCTCACCTTCTGATTGGCTAAATAAGGAGCTGAAAGGCCAATAGCTGAGGCAAGAGGAGGAAGCAGGAATTCCTTCAGAGACAGGTAGGCTAGGAAAGAAAGAGGCGGGGACAGAGAGGCAGAGCAAGCAGCAACCGGACTAAGACTGAGATAAGGAGACATGGGACATAAGCCAGGGCAGTACTGTCAGGTTAGAAAAGCTGATAATCTGTCCAGCTCTAGTGCCTAAGCTATTACAAATATATTATGAACATATTTATTATTATAAATATAAGTCTCAGAACTGGCGCTGGCACAGAAAGGTCTATAGTTATGTGTATGTACCTGTGCACATGTGCACACAGGCAGTGGTCGTGAGGTACATGGCTATGTGGATTTGCAGAAGGTCCTACCATTCTCATTGAAAGGTATTTCTCCAGTACAGAAATACATAATTGCACAAAAAACTTTTGATAGCATTGCTCACAACAGTAAAAATGAAGAACCTAAGTGCTTACAAAAGACATCTTTGCATATGCATATCTGTGTGGGAAGGTGTGAGTGTGCATTTGTGTCAGTTTTCAGGCTAGAGTTCAATTGCGAATGTCTTTCCCAATCAGCCTCCACATTATCGTTTTTGAGATAGGGTCTCTCACTGAACCTAGAGTTCTTGGTTTGGTAGATTAGCAAACCCCAGGGAACTCCCTGTTTCTGCCTACCCAGTAATGGAAAGTATCTCCCCATACTGTGCTTCTGGCTTTTTACGTAGGTGCTGGGGCTGGAACTCAGGTCTTCATGGTTGCACAACAAGCATTTTACTGACTCAGTCATCCCCAAGCCCTGAAAGCACAATTTAAAAGCTAGGCCACAAGGACAATTTAAAAATATATTTTGTTATATATTTATAAAGCAGACATTTAAAAGAATGAATACTTATGTACTTTCTGGTCACAGTGGGTAAGAATGCAGGGTTGAGCAGGTGTGGTAGCACATGTGCTCCCAGCTCTGGGGACACTAAGGAAGATAATTGTGGAGGCCAGACAGGTCTACACAGCGAGTTCAGGGTCCTCCTGGTTTATACAAGTTGTCCTCAGAATAAGAGTAAAAGCAGTATGGTAGATCCTGAGTTTCTATCCATGTGACAGAATGCTCCTCTACAGCTACCTGGCTAGTCAGACTGAATCAAGTAAGAAAACAAAATACATTCTGAGTACTGACAGCATAGTTCAGTGATAGAAGTGATAGAAGTTCCTTTTCAATGCGCACCAGGCATTGGGGCCATTCCCAACACAACACACTATAATACAACGCAACAGAATACAACACGGCCAGATGAAACCAAACCACTGTCTAGACTCAAGTCTCCACTCCTCATTTACTTGCTAGTTTGCGGTGCTGTGGCTGTATCCCTGAATCCCTCTGCCATAAAGACTCCACTTCATAAAACTATTGAGAGGAGTATATGAGTCTAATACTTAGTTTTGAATCAGGAAGAATTAGTATCTTATTTGTCATGATTATTACCAGTGATATATAAAAGGGTACCTGTGATGTTTTAATTGGTACAATGATAACACACAATAATATGTATAACAAGACTCCACTGTTTTGGTTAAAAATCTCCATACGCACATGCAGGTGATTTGTACATGTGGAGACTGGACTTTCCATATACAATAAACTAAGTTGCTAATTATTCTTTTCTAAAGGCTAAAATCTCCTCAGTTGCTGTCCTTAACTTATATTTGGGTTTTTGACATGGCTATGAAAGGTTCCACTTGAAATTATGGAAAGACACTTTCCCTAACCAGTCACTGTGAGAAGATGCAAGGCACTCGAATCTCTTTGAGCTTCCTTTCAGTAGAGGTTGAATAAGGTTAAGCACTGTGAGGTAAGTATTGGTTCACAATAGGCCTTTAATGTAAATACTCTTTCATGTCTTTTCCTTTTAAATGATCAAAGCTGTCATGACTGAGCCACTCACCATTTGACAGACAACTGTCAGACTCTGCCCATGTATCGGACTGCTTTGACTCAAAAATGTCAATCAAGCAGTCCCTTTTAGGGTCTACAGCAGGAGTGCTGCTATCATGGTGGCCTGGCTGCTTTGAACATTGCATGGGAACTGAGGAAATTCAACTGTAGTTTTGAGCACCATTATGACGATAGCTGCTTAAGAGGTCTCGTTTTTGTCATGCCTGTCCTAGTCAGCTTGCACCAGCTCTTGGAGACTTCACTTTCATCATAAGTCTCAGGGACATCTTGATGATGCTACCTATCTTGAGTTATGTCTGCTTAGGCCAAGGGGAACACGTTTCCTGGTGACTCAGCAAAAAAAGTTCTTGATTGACACACACAAACTAGGTCATGATTGCTAAACATGCAAAGCTCTGACTGATGGAGCTAGGAGCTGCTCCTACATATGCCACATCCCCTTTCTGGCTATATGAGAAGCCTGCTTCTTGGTCTCATGGGGTCAGTTTTGAAGCCTTCTTTCCCATGTACTATCTCTGTATCATACTAGGCTCCAATAAAAGTCTCTCTTGAGTGGCCTTTCATTTGCCCATACATAGTGTTTACTATAGGTAGAGTGGGCTGAACTAGTTGCATGGAGAGAAGAGAGCACTGGGGTGGTGTTCAGCCCCAGCAGGGGTACTAACAGAGGTGGTGGCGACAGTAGCAGCAGCGGAAGTGAGAAAGTAGCCGGAGAGCTTCAGAGAGCAGCCCATGGCAGGAGACTGTAGAGAGAAGAGCTGAAGGTAAGAAATGGTGAAGAGCAGAGTCAGTGAAGTTGAAAGCCCTATCCATGCTTCCGGAGAGCTTCCAGAGAGCTGACGGGGGTTCAGAGTCAAGGGTTCTGACAATTGAGGTTTGCTGCTGTACCACCAGCTGCTGGTTTCTGTGCCTAGAGTGATAGCCTCTGACCCGAGTGCTTAAGGTTCCAAGTCTGGCTGAGCAGTTTTGGAGCAAAAAGCACCTGACTTTGAAGGCGGTGTATAGTATAAGCCTCTGCCTTTTAAAGCTTAGAGTCATACACCTCTAGGTCTCAGGGACTGGATCTGTACACCTCTGACTTAGTAAACCTCTAGTGCTCAAGAGCTCAGAGATGCTAACACCAAGGAAACTATTCTTGCCACTTTTTTTTTTTTTGAGATTTGTTTATTTTTGTTTCATGTGTATGGGAGTTTTGTCTGCACATGCATGTCTGTTCACCACATGCATGCAGTGCCCACAGAGGTTAGAAGGTGTCAATCAGATCTTGTAGAACTTGAGTTACAGATGGCCTGGGAAGTGAACAAGGGTCCTCTGGGAGAGCAACCATGCTTCTAACCACTGAGCCATCTCTCTAGCCTCCATCCTTGCCATCTCTGAACATCTAAGTAGATCAAAAAGACCCTCAGCCAGTCTTTCATGGCATTTAGAGTGCTTTACTACAGAACTAACTAGGAGAGTTTGTATGCATCAAACTGCTGATAAGTTTTGAATCCTTTCTGAGGAGTAAAGTGGTGGACAATGGTACTGGGAGGGGTGGAGAGACATTTCTGTACTTTAGTATTGTTTATACACGGTCATTGCACTGATTTAGGAAGGTATGCCAAACCAAAGAGCAAGAATGTCCACTAAAAAAGGACTGAGGCTCAGAGCAGTATACAAATCTATAGTCAGTTTCAAGTCCCCAGGAGGGAGAGGAGTCATGGAGTTAGTCAATCTGGAGAGCAGGGTGAGATTGGGGAATATGGGAGTGTGGGTGGGGAGAAGGTAAATATACTATTAAACCACTAACAAAAATGGTAATGTAGTTCTTTGAATTAATATTGAAAATGTTTGTGGGGCTTGAAAACATTTACCCAGAACCTTGACCCCACCTGTGTTTGTTTTTCTGTCACTGTCACAAGTATATGGCCATTTAAAATGAGTAAAAAGGTATTTGGCTCACAGTTTCAGAGGTTTGGTACATGGTTACTTTGTTCCATTGCTGTGGACTTGACGTGGCAGGGTGTGTGTGGTGAGATAAAGCAGCTCCTCTCATGGCAAACAGAAAGCAGCCAACAATGACAGGAAGAGGCCACTGCAACACAGTCCCTAAGGACACACCTCCAGTGACATACTTCCTTCAGCTAGCCCTACCTCCTGCTTTTCCACGGGCAATGAAGCTGTGCAATCAGTATTAACCTCTGATTAGGCCAGACTCTCAGGATCCAATTATTGTCCCAAAGTTCAGCATTGGGCAAAACAAGCAGCAGAGAAGGAGTGTGTGTGTGTGTGTGTGTGTGTGTGTGTGTGTCCATATCAAAGCTTAACTGTACCTGGGGCTGTACATGTGTGCAGACATTAGGTCTTGAAGCATCAACAAATTTTACATTTCATAATTTTTCTCTTGCGTGTGAGATGGGTGAGGTAGCTGAATTAGGAGGAAGGATTCTTATTTTTATGATGACAAAGATAATGTCAATTTCTTTGTAAATGCAAAGTTACTACATGAAGTAACATGGCCAGTGTTTGTTGCTATCTCCTACTTGCCTGTTACATTGGGGGCCCGCATGTATTCAAATTTCAAGGCATTATCTAGGGCCCTAGGGATTCCATTTGCAGGAATATATGCAACTTCAATTCATTTAGGGTCTCGATTATTTTCTTTTCCTCTAAAAAAGTCTTTGATCTGGCACCTAATTATTTATAGTAACCACATAATCCCTTGATTTGAATTCCATTTTGCAGCTGTACACGACCATGAGACCTCATGGACCGACGAGAGGCTTAAAGTTAAAAGTTGGGGTTGCCACTAAACTCGGGTTAAGAAGGAATCTAAAGCACGTCTTGGTAGCTCAAACACCGTGGTTCCCGGTCGTTCCCTGGCTCGCAGCTCTCTTGGAAGGCTAACGTTAGGGGGCATCCCCCAGTGTGATCTTTCGGTGCAGGTCCCCCTGGGCTCTAACTTCGGGGTTGCTCGGAGGCCCGGCCTGAGTCAGCGCGGCGGCCGAGAAGTTGGGCGCGAGGCGCAGGGCGGGGCTTCCTCCTCCTCCTTCTCCTCCTCCTCCTCCGACTCGAGCCCCGCTCTACTTTTTCCGAGTCCGCGTCTCTTCCTCCGTCCGGGCGCGTGTTCCTCCAGCTCCGACCAGGCGGACGTGACAGCCGCAGACCTTTAACACCACAGCCCGAGGCGGGGAAGCTCTCCGCGGCGGCCAGGGCAGCCCAGCTCCGCTCGGCCGCACGCAGGCTCCTCCGGAGCGGCCCCGCGTCTCCTCCGGCCCGGCCTGCCCTCCACCTCGCTGGGTCGCCGCAGCATCCCGGGCTATGGAGACCGGCTCCGACTCAGGTCAGAGGCCGCGTGCTTGCGTGCGGCTGAGGGAAGGAGGCTCGGGTGGGGTTGACCCGCCGCGTCTGCGTCTCCCGCTCCGCGCCGGGGAAGCTCGGCGGCGGCAGGTGGGCAGGGACGCGGCGCGAGCGAGCGGGCGAGCGGGCGCGCGAGGGGCCGGCGGAGGGGGTGGGGGAGGATGGCTCAGCTCTTTCTAAATATAAGAGCCGGCGTGAGGCGAGCAAGCCGGGCGCCGAGCCGAAGAGCCGCCGCGCGGTCACTCGGCTGCACGGGCGGCGGCGGCGGCGGCGGCTCCTCCGAGTCGCGAGCTCGCGAGGCGCTGCGAGAGCGACGCTCGCAGCGCAGAGGACGCAGGCAGCGGGCGGGCCTCGAGGGCGCAGCGCGGCCCGCGTGAGAGACCCGAGGCGGCCCCGGGCCCCTGCGGCACGGCACGGCGCGGCGCGGCGCGGCGACGGCCGCGAGCCCCCCTCGCCCGCCGGCCGCCCCTCCCTCCCTCGCTCGCTCGTTCCCGGGCGCAACATGGCTGCGGCCGCCGCCTCCGCCTCCGCCTCCCAGGACGAGCTGAGTAAGTGCGGCGCGGAGCCTGCAGCCGGGAGCGGGATTTAACTCCACGCAGGGCCAGGGCCCGGGCCGGACGCGGAAGGCTGGTGGGGCGCGGGGCCGGGTCAGCGGGTGTGCGGAGGTCTCGGCTCGGGGGCTCGGGGGCTCGGGCCTGGCGGGAGGGCGGGCGAACGGGCGGGCCGCCGCCGCGGGCGCTTGTAGGCCGCAGGTTTGCACTGTCACGTCGTGAAATTGAAACCAGAGCCCTGGGCTTAGCCACCCCTGCTCGAAATCTGCTTCGGCCCGGGCTTTGGGGGCGGGGGAGTCCCGGGCCCCTGGCTTGCTGCCGGAGCTGGCGCGCGGCCTGTCGCCCCCAGGCCGGACTGTGTCCACCCGTTCGTCCCGTCTGACCCCCCGCATGTCCCTTGATTCTGACTGACGGGCGAATTCTGGACTTGGAGCTTTGGGGAAGGGGAGAGGGTGCCTTTCCCGCACATCCGAGGAATCGGCAGAAAGGTCACAGATGGGAGATGACTTTCAGGTTGAAGCTGTAAAGACCAATAGGGCTGCTGTTAATGGCAGAAAAAAAAAAAAAAAAAACCCGCGGGTGACGGAGCTGTCAGAAAGGAGAGAGTCCCACTCCATGCCAAGCGTTGCGATTTCCCAGGGGATGACGATCCAAGCTCGCTGGGAGCCGTGGTCGCCCTTAATGCCAGGCCGCCCAGCCTGCTGCCAGTGTTCCACTCTATGCTTTGTGGGAAGTGTAGTTCTAGGATGTTGTCAGCCTATTCTGGGGTCATAAATATTCAATTCGTGAGATATGTAGGATAATCGATTGCGTTTTGGGTGGTTGGTTCGAATGCTTTAGGGAATTTACGAGAACCTTACTCCCCTATGTTGTCCTTCAGTAAAGACTAAAAAAGAAAGGTGTTATTTGAGGATGATGTGTATTTTAAGTGCCAGCATGGTGAGGTGTTGTCGGCCTATGTTTGTGAAGCTAGTGTTATTAAAGCGTCTCAATCGCTATGTGAAAGTAGTTAAACTTAATTTATGTTTCTTTGGTGCTTGGCAGTTGAAAGCTACTTTTATGAACGTGATCTCACTTTTGCCCTCGTAACAACCTTGTGTGGCAGGTAGGTAGGAATTATCCTTTGTTTTAAAGAGGAGGCATAAACGTTTAGAGGGATTAAGTTCCTTGCTGCTTTGAACTGGTGGAGCAGGAGTACTAGTTGCTCCTTTGGAAGCTGAAGTACACGTTTGGTATGGCTCTGGGAAGAAAGGAGAATCTGAGGAGAGCAAGATGAGGGAGGTCTCCTGGTGCAGAGAGGTAGATGGAGGTAGCCACAAAGTTGAGTGTTTGCCTGTCAGTCCCAATGGAATCACCACTTGACCTTTGGAGAGACCAATTTCTCAATTTTCTTTTTCAGTGTTTTTATGGTGGTAAGATATGCATCACAAGACTTATCATCGTAACCATGTTCTAAGTGTGAAGTTCAGGGTCATTGTGTACATAGACTCTGTTGTGCAATCACCACCTCTGCCCATCTTCAGGATTCTTCATCTTGCAAGACTAAAATTCTATAATTGTTAAACAACTCCTTCCCTCCTCTTCCTTGAATCCCCTGGCAGCCACTTTTCTGCTTTTTGACTCTGAACTTCACCAGCTAACTTTTCACTGTGATTGTCTTTTTTCTTTTTTTCTTTTTTTGGTTTGTGGTTTCTTTTTTTTTTTTTTTTTTCATTTAGTATAATGCCTTCAAAGTTTATCTTTGCTATAACATCTGCCATGATTTTCTTTCTAAGATTGAGTAATGCACTCTTGCATGTAATACATTTTCTTATCCATTCATCTCTCTATGGACTTGAGAAGTCGCTTCCAAAGTTTAGTTGCTTCCAAAGTTTAGTTGTTATCCATAATGCTGCTGTGGTCCTTCTTTCAGTTGTTTTGGGGATACACCCTGAACTTTTGAGGAACTGCCGCTTTGTTTGTTTGACTTTTTGGTTCTGGAGATTGAAGACAGGGCCTTTCACATACTAGGCGAGTGCTCTACCACCAGTCATTTGTCCCAGCCTGCCATTTGTCTTTTTCCCAGTGACCATACCATTTCACACTCTCACCAACATTGCATAAAGGGTTTCATTTCTCCATATTATTGTCAATAATTATTATTTTCTGTATTCTCACTAGTACCATTTTAGCAGCTATCAGGTCATCTGATGTCAATTAGAAATAATATGTATTTTAAAATTGACATGTCTCATGGTGTTCAGGCTTTTGTTGTAACACTAAGTACATTAACATTTCAGTTACTGGTAGAGATAGGACAGAAAATGAGAAAGATTAACAATTTGGAGTGGCTCAAGTGTTTCTGTATCTACAGTGTGTATCTGTATATCAGGTACCTGTTAAGATGCTGAGGGGGTTTCTGGTTAAGGGATTTATTGGCATTAGCAGCAAATGTTAAAGTTAGGAACAGATAGTCCCATTCTAGCTGTTCTGGTTTCTTTGGTCAAATTACCAAAGAAATTTGTTGATTTAGCTTCTGTTTTTATTCTGGAGAGATTAAAGACTTTATATTTGGCACCTTAGAATAACTTGAGACCATACACATGTGTGCAGGTTAAGACATTTCAAATGAGGATGGTGACATTTTCTGGCAATCCCAAACACGTATAAAGCTGAAGCCAGAGCTATAGTTTGAGGTCAGCCTGAAGTGTATGGCAAAAGCCACTCCACTCCACCTCACCCCCACCCCAAAGCATTTTATTTTATTTTATTTTATTTTATTTTATTTTTTTTTTAAGAATGGCTATATAAGAGGAGATGAATGGCAAAGGTGCCTTGAGTGTTCCAAGGAAAAGGAGCTAATTAATTATCTGAACATCTGGTGGTATTTTACTGTTTTTGAGACTGGTTTTGTTATGTTACACATACTAGTCTCCAACTCTTGGGCTCCAGAAATCCTCCTGCCTCAGCCTAACAATCCTAGGACTATAACTACAGGTTGTTAGCTCCTGTGTCTGGCTTACTGTCAGTTCTGTAGAGTAGGTAATAGAAACATCCCTCTGGGTGGCAGCATTGTTTTTTACTCTATTAGTTTATTATGGAACTCAACACTCAGAAAAACTGAAAGTGAATATTTGTGTATTCACCATCTATGTATACCACCTGGTGGCATACTGTTCAGTTACATTAAGTCCTCTATCTTTTATATACGAAGTCACTTTTAATTATATTACCATAGGTCACTGTAGGAGCTCCTGAGTAGCAAAATTGACTGTTAGTCACTACATTCCTCCTTCCGTTATTCCTTTTTTCTTTCCCCTCTCCCCACTTGAGACCGGTGTGGGTATTTAGCCAAGGCTAGCCTCAAACTATTGATTCTTTCTGTTGAGAGTATAGGCTTGCACTACCATGTCCAGCCTTTGATTGATTGAATTGATATAAAAACCTTTGAACTTGGAAGTGACCAAAAGATAGGAAGGCAAGATAGTTTTCAGTTTTGTTATATTTTATGTTCTTTTAAAAAAAACATTTAAATTTTATATATTTTACCTTGAATCATATGGCTATAACAGAGAAATAGTAAAACTAATTTTTTTTGAATACTCTAGAGAGGCACCCTAGTTTGTACTATTTACTGACTTCTCAGAGTAATTGTGAGTTTGGTGCTGTCAACCAAGTGGTACCAAATGGTATCTTAGGGCATAGTTAGGGCTTGAACTTAGGTTCTTTGATTGAAAAAATTATGTCAGTTCTGCTCTGTCAGCTGTTAACTTCCTTACAGTTATAGAAAGAAGTAGTTGTATTTTCAACTTTTTCCTTTTAGTCTCTTGTATAAAGATCAAAATCAGGGTGAGTGTGTTGGGGAAGGGTTCTATTGTAGCAGTGTTCTGTGTTTGATGAGCAGAAAGTGTTTTTGGATAGTATGAGGAAAAAGAGATTAGTTTATATTAAAAGTGTTTTTTAAATCTCATTTGTAAATACTTATGTCTGGTTTTCTTTGCATTAGGCTCACATTTGCAATTGGAGTGAAATTCAGTAGAGGGCAGATAGCTAGACTTTATTGGTTTATGGAAAAGCCAGCAATGTTACTGTTTCAGTAGCTGGAAGAGGTGCTTCTGACAGAGGAAGAAAGGACTCAAGCAGTTTTGCTTGGTCAGCTGCTTAGTAGTTTCATGGTATTGGCTTATAACTGTTAGGTGGTATTCAGACCTGATCTTTGTTGGGTTATGGACAATTCTTGAAGAAGCAACACATAATCTTGAAGCGTATACTGTTCAGTTTGATCTTAGGCACAGTCATGTGAAACCTTAGTGGTATCAGATAATCAACATTCCAGCAATCTTCAGAGAGTGTTTTTTTTTTTTTTTTTTAAGACGATGATATGTGGCAAGCTTGTATGTAGTTGTGTAGTCGAACAATTAATTATTTGGGCATACAGAAATAGTCCTTCAAAGATAATAATTGTAATCACATATATATAGACTATTGAGTTGATCTTTGTAGAAAGGCTGTCAAGCCCATATTGTTAAATTTTGGTTATATAAGCAAATAGGAAGTTAATATGGAAAATGACAACAGAATCCCCTCTCCCCAATTCTGCACTTTATTACTATATTCTTTTTGAATTGTGCTTCCAGTAAACAATTTTAATAAAGGCCAGTGCCAGCAGTTGGCATGGAAATACTGGTCTTGTTCAGAAGATAGATGTTAAAATTGTAGGCAGTGCTAATGTGCTCAAATGGTTTGATTCAGTTGTTGATTTCTCCTTTCACTCCTGGCCAAGACTTTGCTTTCATGACTGCTATCTTGTATTACATGTTTTATCCACATACTTTCCAATTCAGTAAGCAGACTTTTAAAATTGAGTGAATAGTTTATGATTTTGTCCACAGAGTGTTTGTAGTTAATTAGACACAGATTTATATGCCAATATAAATAGCTGATGTGAAGCATGATATGAAAAAAGCTTAATATATGTCTTTGGAAACTTCAATGAATAAGTATAGCATTCTAGGCTCTAAGGAATAATAGCTTAAATTGAAACATGGAAGAAGAGTAATAATCATGAATTTTAAGAAAAGGCTAAATAAATCATATGAGAGTAATGAAGATGTGTTTACTGTGGCTGAGTGAAGAACTAGAAAAAGAAATAAACTTGGTAATCTGAAACTTGGTATATAGTGCCTTCATTATGTGGGATCTAGAACAAATTATCTTCCTGAATATTCTTTCTTTCTCATAAGATAGGGTGATGACAAGAAATACTCCAGTGGTGTTAAGATAGTTATATGTGCAAGTGCTCTGTATAAACAGTTAAGGAATCTGTGGGGAAAGGCGAGAACAGAAGACACTGGGAAGATAGGATGGGGCCAAGGCATAGAAAAGCTAACCAATGTGAAGAGTTTGAACTTAGTTCTGTAGACAGTAGAGAACTAATAGTTTCGAAAGGGTTGATATACAGCATGAGAAAGTCTATCTTATAAGGCTAACAGATAACAGTGGTGAAATAATTAATTGCAAGAATCCACAGATAAAGAGCACAAGATTTACAAGGAGGGGATCAAAATGGGTAAAGAAATGTAGGGTCTGACTTGACAGTGAAAATGGATTTGACATGAAGATAATATTAATTGAAGTCCTAAAGTATGTAGAAATGATTGGGTTGTTATTATATAGGTGAGGGTTATTAAAGAGAGGAAAGAGTTAGGGACGATTCTAAGAATCTAACTGGAGAATGTAGGATAGAGAAATAGGGCAGAAAGTAGTTTTTAGGCAGACTTAGAGAATTGGAAATGGAGAGGAAACAAAAATAAGATTGTATTCAACAAATGAATGAATGAATGAATGATGGAGAAATCCTTATTGAATAGCTTAAGGAGAATGATTTGGGTAGTGACCAATGTCTCTGAAGTTATAGTCAAAGCTGGTTTCAAACTTATCACTTTATCATTTTTGGTTAATGTGTCCTTGAACACAAAACTGCCTACCTTTGGGCCTTGGTTATCCCATTTATAGAAGGGGATTACAATAAAACAAGCTTATAGGATTCTAAGAATGGGAAGAAATGATGCATGATGCATATTAAAAGTTTGGTAGTATTTGGCACATGGGTTGTACATCCATGTGGGAAATTTGATTCTAAAGCTTTGAAGAGGTGGGAATGATGGGATGGATCCTAGGGAATGGATGGCTTGTTCTGAAGTGAGCTCTTTGGAGCTGTGACTATGTAGGGAGGTTGAGATGACATTATTCAAGGAGCTGAGTGCTGGGAGAAGTCATGAGTTACCAGAGTTATCGCTATTAACTTTTGTTTTCCTGAGTTTTGAGACAAAGTCACACTATGTAGCCCATGCTGACTTCAAACTCTTGATCCTCCTGTTTCAGCTTCTTAAGTACTTAAGCATTTATATTTCTCAGTTATATTACTGGTAATGTGTACTGGCTAACTAACCCTCTTCTTACAAAACCACTGTGTAACTGAGATACTTCCTTTAATTTTAATTTAAAGTTTTAATATACTTATGATATGCACATATTTATATGATAAATTGGATGTTGTATTGTTTCTGGAGTTTTAAAATCTTTAGTCAGTTATCAGTGTATCTTTTGAAGTTTTATGTAGGCTCAAATTCTGTTTATGCAATACCCTTCTTCAACAAATTTGATAATCACTTTATTTTTCTTTATTCTGAATGCAAAGGAGGTCATCAAAGATGTTAGCAAGAAATTAAAAGTGCTTATTTTTCTTAAAATGGTAGCTCTGTGTACAAGTCTTAATTGTATTTTTTTTGGTGTTCTAAATAATAGATTCTTTATACAATTGCATATGTACGAGTGGATGAACATACCATTGGTGATCCAGAGGACTTTTGTCAAGATTGGATAAACCATGTATCACATTGATTGTAGAGGTTAGTAGATTTAGTTCATGAGGATATGTGCATTTTTATAGTAGATTTAAAAATGCATAGATTGTTAGGTAGCAATTTTCCCCTAAGAACTTCACTCCCCCCCCATTTTTCCTTTTTCCCTTCCTAGTTACCTGAGAGAACCAGTGAAGTTCATGTTAGTTTGTATGTGCCTGATATTTCTATTTTATGTGGTGATAAATATAAAAGGATGAGCAAAAAAAGAAGAAAAAAATCTAAAATTTGAAAATATTAGTTAGCAATGTGCACAGGCAGAAACAGTGGATAACAGTTTATAACTAATATCTGCTATACAAAAAGAATTTTACAGTTTCAGGAACATTATTATGGAATCACTTATTTTAACTTCTGAAAAGAGGTATTGGAGGAGGCATCTTTATGGTAATTGGGTATTCCTGATTCTATTACTTTAATATGCACTGATTTTTTTTTTTTTAAAGCTGTTTTATTCTGTTAGTATTACAAAGAGTGTGATTCTAGTTTTGCTTTTCGATGATACTGGATAGTTCTTTGAAACTCCATGAATTCAATAATAGTGACTACTTGGGGTTTAGTATCACCAGTCCAAAAAGTCTATTGTGTGCCTATCTTTTACTATAACTCTTAGACTAATTTAATTATTATTTTATGGCTTTTTTGTATGTATACTGCTAATTACAGTATATAATGGCTAATTCATTTAAGTGGAATTTTGAGGTCTGGAATGTTTTATAAATCAGAATTCAACTTCAGAATAAATTTTAGTTTATTTTTGCTGTTATCTTTTTCCCTGTGGTGTGTAGAGGAATAAAAATTGGGAGGTTGAAAGACTTGTTTAGTAGAGCAATGGGGGCATTGCTTATTGCATCTTAGATTCTTTAATTGTTTGGAACCCATGAGAAAAGTATTAATGCTTTATGATATACTGAAGACAAGCAGTCCTAAACACGGTGCTAGGATTGAAGTTGTGACTTTTTAGGCAGGCATGATGGTGCATGCCTCCCCATGCTCGGGAGGCAGACACAGGAGGATCACCAAAACTCTGAGGCCATACTGGACTCAGTGAATTCCAGGGCAGCTGGGGTTATAGTGTGAGATACTGCCTTAATAAACAAAACACAAGCAAAGAAAACATTTTAGACATTTTCACATCCAAATGAGCATTTTTCTTCCAAGTAATCAACTGTTTTTGGTGGATATTAACCATACTATGTTGGACTATTATGAATTCTTATGTAGTATCTCCTTCAAACTTGCTTTTATAAGCCAAAGTGATCCTTCTGCTCACTACCTTATTAAAACTAATTTCTACCTGGTTGCCTGCCAGCTGCCGGCTCTGAGGAGAAAGGCCTTTTTAGAGGAGGGAGTGTTTGTGAACTTAAGAGTGTTTGTTTATTAGGAATCTGGCACTTAACTCACTGCATCTTAGAAATTGATGAGGACTTGCTAAATCACCTGGTCCAGCTGTCAAGCTGCCTTCATGATGTCTCTGCTTTCCTGTGTGTGTGTGTGTGTGTGTGTGTGTGTGTGTGTGTGTGTGTGAAGAGGCAAGGAGTTGAAGGCAGTAAGAAGTAATCTTGTAGGCAGCTGAGGCGAGCAGGAAGGGGGAAACCTTTATATGGATCATATTGAGTTGGTAGGGAGTTTAAAGTAGTCTGGCATCTTATACCGAAGGCTAGGATTTCATACATACCAGGAAATAGATTGTTAACTTTGCCTTGCTTAAGGAGTTTGCTACAAGTTCTTGTAGATAAAATACCCATGACTTTTCCTGAGGAATGCTATAATGTTTCTCTACCCCTTAACATGTACCAATGGCAAACCAAAGAAATTCTACCCAAGTTTATCTTGGTGAAACAAGGAATTTATTTGGGCTTCTTACAGGAGCCTGGGTGAGGGAGTACTTACAGGAGTGACTCAAAGGTACCTGCTGGGTTGCAAAGCATGTCAATTTTCATGACAGTTCATGAAAATCAAGTTCTTAGAGCTCCCTGACAGACTTGGGCCAAGTGCTGCATGGTTACTCTCCTTTTCTCTGTACTTGTTTACTGCTTATGTAACTGGGGAAGGAATATCATAACGTTTTGGGCTTCTGAGCCTCCAAAGTTTCATTAGCTTCATGAGTCTTATGATCTTTTTCGCCTCTTTATGAGGGAATGTTTGGGTTTGGAGAAAATCACTATATAACAAGGACTTTCTTAATTGGGCATTTGTCTTGGCCCTGAGGACAGAGGGACAAACATGCTTTTTGACTGCCTTAGTTCTGAGGGGCAGGAGTACTAGGAGTGCTGCCTAGGTAAGGACCTAGGACCATGATGGTTCCCCGGACTGTCCTAGCTAGAGGTGGGCAGCTTCTGTGGAACTGATGGATTGTTTCATTCTGGGATTGCATCATTCCTTATTTCCAACATACTACTGCATTTGTGCTTACTTCCCGAGTGCTTGGCATTTGTTTTTTTAAAAAGCATATTTGCATTTAAAAGGAATTGAGTTCCTTTTAAAAACACTGGAGTAGGGGCAAACTTCTATTTTAAAATCTTAGGAATGAAGATGGGAGTTCTGACTTCTGGTATTTGATGAAGAAAAGTTCTGCTCTCCTTATTTGGGTCTTGCACGTGTTAGAGTGACAGTCAATGACTTTAGTATTTAGGAATCAACAGATGGAGTGGACTTTCAGGGCTAGTACTAGTTAGATTTA
Organism: Mus pahari; assembly: GCF_900095145.1. NCBI lineage: Eukaryota > Metazoa > Chordata > Mammalia > Rodentia > Muridae > Mus > Mus pahari. The sequence continues at coordinate 12,806,181 of NC_034595.1, read as the reverse complement.
TAAGAGAATAATCTAGATACCAGTCAGGTCTTCCTTATTTTTCAGTTTTAGCCTCAAACTAATTAAAATGGTTTTCAATGTTCGAAGATTCCCAGTCTCTTTTTTACATGTCTGTCATCACTTCCAATTGTATAATTTAGTTCTATTTTTTTTCCTAGCTTGTAGGTTCCCATTTCTGAAAATGCTGCTTTGGTTCTGCCTATTTTAGGTTGACGTGAGAACCAACTCTGTTATACACTCACTGTTTTCTTCACCCTCAAACATTTCCAAGTAAATTATTGAAGCTGAGGTGAGTCACAGGGCAGCCTTGTGTTTCAAGCACTTGATTTTCTATACTTCAGTTGGTCCCTTGTCATTTCCCTTTTTTTTTTTCTTTTAGCCTTTTGATGTAGAAATGGCTATAACTCCCCTGATTTGGATCAGTACAGCTTTGTCACACAATGAAGAATCTTACTTTTTGTCATGGTATTAAAACATGTCTCATTTCCATCCTAATTATAAGTTATCACTAGTTTCTCTTTTTATTATAGTGCTAGATGCATAAACTTCTAAATAGCTGTCATGATTCATAAAGAATTATTCTCTGCATTCAACCAGTATTTGAACATCTACTTTCTAAAGGAACTGAGTTAAGCTTTTGGATAAAAAAAAAGACTCAGTCATAGGTTCTGCTTAAGCTGGAGGAAGATGGAGGCATGAGTATGTAGTAGGGTAGAGTCTTATCAAATTCTTCTAGAAAAGGAAAAATTGAGCAGTTTTATAATATGTAGCAAAAGATGGTAATCATCAGAAGTATAGAAAATGTGAGTGGTAGGGCAGGAGCTAGGAGGGTGTTGAGCTGAGATCTAGCTCCAGGATGCCTCCTGTAGCTGCATTCAGCAGAAGCTGGAAGTTTTGAATTGCCCACAGAAGAGAATTTTAGGAGTCAGTATGAAGCAGAAATGGAGTTCATTAAGAAGAGATTTTAACATAGATTTAAGCATGGGGATCATTAGAAAGAGAGGTGCTCAGTAAAAATATAAGACAGACATAAGTGTGGGTGTGGGTTACTCAAGAGAGAGTTGCAATTACTTGTCTCTCCAATAATTATATAGATGATTTTGGTGGGTTCTGAAGTTACATCTAATAGGGTTGTTAAGGGACTTAAATGTGGTCATAGGATGGTTTCTGATGTGCATGTGTTGAGTAGAATTACACCCAGTAGAAGTAAACCTTGGGTCACAGGTTTCTGCTCTTCCCCCCTGATTTTTCTTAAGCCTCTGTACTTTGTATCCTACCAGAAAAGGACTATAGTGAGCCCATAGGGCCAGGATGAAAGTGGTATGTGTGTATAGTATAGCGTGTAGCTTATGAGTTGGGCCTCAAGTGGGATGGATTTAGATATGTGTAGATAGAAGAATGGTCTAGTGTATTTGGGAGGGTGTATCATGTTGAATGACTAGCTTGGTCAAGAGAATTGGACTGGGAAAAACTGGATGTGGTGGAGCACATTATGATTCTAGTACTTGGGAGGTACAAGGACGAGATCTGGAGTTTGAGAACAGTGACCTAGAACAAGGATGCCTCAAAATATTTGGGCTGGAAGACTTTTTGGTCTTATGTAAGAAGCAGTTGGGCCTTGGATGGCTTTGGGGAGTGATAGCATACATAGGTGAGGATGTTCGTCTAGGTTAGACTGGCCTACTCCCAGGAAAGATTCCCTTTCTGATATTAATTACAATGCATTGGAAGCATTTTGTTTTTTAAATGTACTTTATGGAGGTGTGTTTTTTCTTTCCTTCTACAAGATCTTTATATTTGGATCAAGTTGAAAGCTGGCTTAAGCCAAGATGGCATTTGCAGTGAATTGAAATACTTACAGAACTGAGAGGGACCTTCAGGAGAGTCTTGGAATTTCAACTAGAAATTGTTCAAGTCTTCTTGCTTTTCCAAGCCCTCATGCCATTCCTTCTTGAGGTCAACTTTCTCTGATTTTGTGTTTGATGGGATATCATATCATATTTGTTAGTTTATGCTTCTAGATTCAACCTGTCAGAGGAGGCTTGGATTTTGTTTTTTTAAATCCCAGTTCTGAATACCTGAAGAAAGTTTCGTCAGAGACCTGTTCTGATACAGTTGATACTGGCTGTGATCAAGGTCGAATTTATACTGCATATACTTGTCTCAAGATTTAGTATCTTCTCTGTCTTCTTTCTCTGCTGAAACCAAGCTATATCTTTGCATACTGGAAGGAACATTGTGATTGGAGATGAATGAACTGCCACTCAGTAGCTTTGTAATCTTGATCAACATAGTTTTTGTAGATGTTTTCATTTCATATAAAATGGAGCTACTTTTACCTACTTGAATAAATAGTGGCTTGTGGGAGAGATACTTCTATGTCTCATTTAGTCACCTTTAGCAAGGTGGTTAGGTCATGAGATCCAGTTTTAATTCATTATCTATAAATGCATATATCTCTGTATTAATTATATCATGTTTTTCTGAGACCCAAAAGACCCCATTGCCATCTTACATATAAAACATTTTAAAAAGTAACTACCGTTAAGAATGTTTGTGAATTATTTTATTATAGTCTGGGATATTTTTGTGGTAATTAACCAGACATTTAAAAATATGCTGTAGAATTATTAGTAATTGATTTGTTATATGGTGGGACATGGTCTAGGATTTTCAGCTTCCTTTCCAATCTCAGCTTCTACTTAAGCTTCTACTGATTTTTCTGTGCTGGGTATTGAGCTCAGGTTTTACAGATGCTAGGCAGATGCACTGCCACCAAGCTGCAGTCCAGAGCTCCTCATTTATATTCTGAAATTTACTTTCATATTCATAAAACTTGATGTTTTTGTTAGAAAATTATATAAAAATAGACTTATTACTTGGAAATAGCTTTTTCTGTGGCTCACAAAATCATTTATGCTCTTGAATTAATAATTAAACAAATGGCAGGCAGTATGCTTTTTTTCTTCTTTGCATACTCTATGAGGAGTGTTGTAACAAGCAGGGTGTCCTGAAAAGGTCTCCCTTCCCCATTCTTTTTGTGTAATGATATGACTTGGAAATAGGTCTTTACAATCTTTTTTTCTTACATGGATATATAAAAGTTGGTACTGCTGAACTAGAAACTGTTTTTATTTGGTGTGTATGTGTGTGTGTGTGTGTGTGTGTGTGTGTGTATGTGTATGTGTGTGTGTGACACTTTAAGGTTGTTCTTAAGGTTTTGGTACTTTTCCTTAGACCAAATACTCTTATTTTATTCTTTTGAATTTAAGATTCTTTAAAAGTTCTGTGATTAGGATTCTTTCCTTAGTCTTGAAATAGAAATTATTTTAATTGTTCTGTACTTTTTAAATAAAGAAATTTATTTTTATTGAATATTTAAAAATACAAAGAAACATCAGTGATACATTTTCTCCCCCCCACCCCCTGTTTTTTTTGAGGCAGGGTTTCTCTGTGTAACCCTGGCTGTCCTGGTACTCACTCTGTACTCTGTAGACCAGGCTAGCCTCAAACTCAGAAATTTGCCTGCCTCTACCTACCGAAGTGCTGGGATTAAAGGTGTGTGCCACCACTGCCCGGTTTCTTCCCCCTTTTATACACATGTACACTTATAAACAAAATTTTGGTGTGTATGTAGTATCTTTAAAACAAAAATGTTTCAAGTAAAAACAAAAGAATATTATGAAGAAATTATGGAGAACTATCCTGAACAGTACACATATTGCATTCAGAAACTTTATATAAGTACAAGTGCCTTGCACATGCCTATCTTTCTGATTTGTTTTCTTGCCATGATCTTAAGATGTTTCTAACATAATGCTATTTATTGTTTATGTAAATATACATAAAAAACTCTTGCTTTTATCACTTTCGACCCTGCTACATTTAATCCATTCTCCTGTTGACTGAGTTTTGATTACTTTCAGTTTCCACTCTTACTAACCCTGTGACTATTCTTTCTTCCTCTTAGAAATATCTTTGATATTTAGAGTTTAGGACGGAACCCAGGGGCTTGTTTATGTTAAGCACAAACTCCATCACTGACTACCTTTAGCTTTTCATCTTTAGATTTATGGTTCACCAGAAATTTATCTTCTTTCATGTTTGGTGTGATGAAATAGGAGTTACATTTTGTCTTCCCGTAGTACAATGCAATTGTTAGTGCAGTTTACTGAAATAACAATATTTACTTACTCATTTCATTCATAACTTTGTTTTAAAGCAGGTGACTTGTACAAGTTTACCTCTTAAGGACTTTTTGTATTTTTTCAACTGGTCTGTTTTTGTAGCACAGTGTACTTTTAATTATTGGAATGTTTGAAATCTTGTCATATAAACTGTTTTTCCTCTTCAGCATCAATTAGTTTGATAAATACTGGCAATTTTTTTCTCTGACTTTTTCTTTTTTAATCTTCCAGGTCATCCTTTGCAAATCTTAGTCCTTTGTAGAAATGGTATAATCAGGCTTTTATTTAGTACTCTTTAAAATACTTTTGAATTGATATTGGATAGTATTTTCTGCAGATCAGTTTGGGGATAATTGACATGTGGTTAGTAAAAATTGTAACTCTTACCTGAAAGGCTTAGAAACAGATAGGATATTTGATTTTTTTGTTTTTAGATTAAAAAAACTTTATGTATTTATATTGTGGTAGCTTATGGATGAGACCCAAGTCTAAACACAAAATGTCTTTATGTCTTCCATTTACTTATACAACAGGTTTAATAACCTTGTATTTTGACTGTGATCCATGTTAGTTCAAGTGTAGCATCTGTAGTCTTGGAGTGTGGATTTCAGATTTAAATTATTGGATGACGAGATCTGTTTTATTGTGATCCATGATTATTGTATACCCTTTCAGTTTTCCCCAGTTTCTTACAGCACAGTACATTTTGGTTTTCTGCTTAGATGTCTTGTATAATTTCCCCTTATTTTCTATGTATGTGTTGCTAAAAAGATGTTTTCAAATTAGATAAATTGGTTGACACAGTCTTGCCCTACAGCTCAACCTGGCCTTGAATACATGTTCCCATTGCCTTAGCCGCCTGCGTGCTGTAATTACTAGTATGTGCTATGTGCCAGGATCACAAATTCTCTATTTTTTAAATGATTTGTTATTGGTATGTAGACAATCAACTCATTGTTATATATTGTTATTCTAGTAATTTATCTGTAGATTAATTTTGATTTTCTGTGTGCTAATATAATCTTCAGATAATGAAAATATTCTGTCCAATTTAGTGTATTTCATTTATTTTTGTCCTTTTTATTTTTTTACACTCTATTTTTGTCGTATTTTGTATAAAATTTGCAGCAAACATTTTAGTAGATTTATTTATTTATTTACTTATTTTCAATAAATTTAAAATAAATAAATAATTCAATTTGTTTATTTATTTATTTATTTTTGCAGTGCTAGAGATTGAACTTGGGGCCTTGCAAGTGCTTTATCATTGACTTACATTCTTAGGCCTTGAATATAATTCTTTTAAAAAAATTTTTATTGGTTATTTTATTTATTTACATTTTAAATGTTATCCCCCTTACTGGTTTCCCCTCTGTATCCCAAGATTGGTGTCTGCAAATGGGATGGATCCCTAGGTGGCACAGTCTCTGGATGGCCTTTTCCTCAGTTTCTGCTCCACTCGTTGTCCCTGCATTTTCTTTAGACAGGAACAATTCTGTGTTATATTTTTGAGATGGGTGGGGGGCTATATATATATATATATATATATATATATATATATCTCCCATATAATAATTTTTAAAAAAAGATTTATCTTTGTTTTATGTGTGAGTGCTTGCCTGCATATATGTATGCGCGCCATTGCATTCCTGATGGTCACAGAGGGCAGAAGAGGATGCTGGATCCCCTGGA
>NC_034595.1:12780217-12799959 GCF_900095145.1 Mus pahari | reverse complement strand
ACTCACTCTGTAGACCAGGTTGGCCTCGAACTCAGAAATCCGCCTGCCTCTGCCTCCCGAGTGCTGGGATTAAAGGCGTGCGCCACCACGCCCGGCTAAATACACTGATTTTTAAATGTTAAACTTTTTAAGCATTTTTGAAATAAGCCCTCCTTTAGTACATGATGTATTATTATTATTTTTATGTAACACTGTCTCTGTTTTGTTATTTGACTTGTAGTTTTTATTTGCTTCTGTGTTCAAGTAAAATACATTTTATTTACTGCTTTTTTGGGATATACATACATACGTATTGAATTGTATGACTGTAACTTTATACAGTGTATGTTATCTCTTACTCTGGGAGGGATTACTCAGTAGATAAAGGAACTGCCAAGCGTGACAAGCTTAGATCTGACAGTTTGATCCCTAGAGCCCACGTGTTAGGAACAGAGAACCAATTCTAGCAACTTGCCTTTTGACTTCTAATAAATGTGCTCTTTTTTGTTGTTGGCACATGGGAGTTCTCAGTCCTGGCTTAGTTTTCTTTCGGTGGTGGTAAATGGAGGTGTTAATATCCAGTGTAGGATTCCTGTTGCCTGTGAGATTCTACAGTTAATCTTAGCTGAACATTTTCTGAAACTAAAAGCTTAGGTAAATTTCTTATTTATATTAAGAACCACTGTGAGCATAGTTGCTGTTGAAGCTATGACTTCGGCTTTAGGACATCTTGAATCTAGTCACCTCTTCAAACAGTTTGCACTCACTCTGGAGTACTTTTTTTCTTTTTGGCCATGACAGTACTTGGTGATTTTTAGGTGTTCCTACCTGTGTTGCTGCTATTCCCACTCAGAACAACATGAACGAAACCATTTTTAGTTGTGCTTTAACAAAAGCTGAGTTACTAGGCAGGAGTCTGTATACATGTAAAGCTTGTCTCTGGTGGAACTAGAATCTGTGTACGAGTTTGCTCTGACTCAGCCTATTTCACAGATCCATCGGGTCAGTCTCAGGCTACCCCCTGGTTTGCAACTTTTGACTCCAGTAAAATTTTGTGTCTGTCTCTGTCTTTGCCTTTGTCTTTGTTTCTTCCTCCTTTCCCAACTCCTTCTTTCCCCCTTACTTTCCTTCTCTCTCTTTTCCTTCTTTCTTCCTATTTTTTGAGAAGGTCCTTTTATGATATTTGCCAATTTTTGTTGCTATAACAGAATATTTGAGACTAGATAATTTATAATGAAAAGAAATGCCTTTCATTTTCTTGCTTTTTTTGGCCCCTCTTCTTGAGACAGAACCTCACATATCCTAGGCTGACTTTGAACTTGTTATATAACCATGAATGTCCTTGAAATTAAAATCCTACAGTTGACAGCTCCTAAGAGCCACCATGTTTGATATAATGTGGTACTGAACTTTCTAGCAGTGAATCCATACACACTCTCCCACCCCAGTATTCCTGTTGTTTCTGAAAGCTCCATACTGAGAGGCTTTCAAATATTGATTTTTTTTTTCTTTTTCTGTGTCATACCACGTGGAAGAATAAAAGTGCAAGAGGATCACAATCTTAGGAAGAAAAATACGTGTGTCCTCCCTCATGTGGATTCTAGGTTCGTGCACGCATATGTGTGTGTGTGTGTGTGTGTGTGTGTGTTTAGGGATGCACTTATCATGTCACATAATCACATGTATGGAGGTCAGAAGACAACTTGTAGGAATTATCTCCTTCCACTTTGTGACCCTGAGGCTTAGCTTAGGCTGTCAGTGTTGGCAGCAAGTACCTTTACCCTCAGAACCATCTCTCTCTGTGTACCCTACCCCCTCTTTAAGATGGATTCTTGGTGTGAGTAGGGTGGCCTTGAGCTTCTCAGCATCCTGACTCAGCCTTCATCATGCTAGGATTACAGGAATATGTTAACCACACCCAGCTTGATTAGCTTTTACTTAAAAGTACATTATGTCTCTAAAAGATGACCTGGTTAGTTGTACTTTGATCCTTTCCCTATTGAATGTGGAAGATATAACTCTGCCTGCTTGAATAGTACCCTTGTATGATGTTTGGTGATTTTTGTATTATCACATTGCATTACAAATGAGTAAGTTAAAAATAACCACAATATATCTCCCCTTTTAACTTTGTCATAGAGTATTCTAAGTAAATTTGTTAAGAAAATTTAACTTTTTGTCTTGTCTGTGAACAGTTTTTTCCTACCTAAGAGCTGTAATGCACTGAAGAATATGCTTTTTACTTGAAACTTTCACAGATGTAGTGGTTGAATTCACCATTCCTAAGGAGCAAGTTTTAGGACAGCCAAGGCTACACAGAGAAACTGTCTTGAAAAGCAAAACTTTTTTTTTTTTTTTTTTTTTTAACAATAGCACTCAGTGTTTATTAAGAAGAATAATCTGGTCCAGTATTCCCAGAGTTTATCTGCCTACTTTTGATTCTTTGTTCTATTTTCCTTTCTTAAACTAAACTTGAACTTTACTTGGGATTTTACTAGGTTTTTAAAACATTTTATTCTTTGTGAGTTTCATATCGTGTACCCCATCCTGCTCACCTCCTTGTCCCCTCATATCTGCCCTCCACTCTTGCAAAACTCCCCCACCCCCCCAAAATAAAACACATACTTGCACTCATGCGCATGCGCACCCCCCCCCCCCGAAAACCCCAAAGCATAAAAAAATGTATCTTGGAGGAAGCTGTAGTATGTCACAGTGTGTCCCACAGTATATCCCTCTGTTCACACATCTTCACTTGCAGATGTTTGTTGCAATGAGTCATTGGTCTGGTTCCAGATCTTTGGCTTCTGTGATACCATCAATATTGGCTCCTCATTGGGACTCCTATCGGTTATCCCATTGTTGCCCTGTGTCATGGAGTCATGGAGATCCTGCAGCTTTGGAACAACAGGATTGGTCCTTTCATGAGTCCCAACCATTCGCAGATGGTATAGATTTTTGTGGTGGGCAATAATAATAATAATAATAATAATAATAATAATTATTATTATTATTATTATTATTATTAGTCTCTTGCTTTCCCAGGATCCTGTTGAAGGCTGCAGCATTCAGTAGTTACCTCAGCCTCGCTGGGGCGGTATCTTAGTTTGCCTCCCCCAACCCCCTGCCTTTTCATGATCTTGGCAGTATGGAGGAATACTAATCAGGTATCCTATAGAGTGTCTTCCAGTTTGCATTTTCTGATATTTTACCAGCAAGTAGACTTGGATGGTAGGTTTTAGAACGAATACAAGAGTGCTGAAATGTCTCTCTTGTTACATATCATCATGCACACATTATATTGGGTGAGAGTATTTTTCCATTGTGAAGTTAATATTATTTCCTTCTGTTCTAAGTAGTAACTAAATCCAGGGTACCCTGAAAAGAGAAAGAGGACAGGAATGAAGTTATACTTCCTTTAGGAAGATGTTATTTTGAGTTCTTTCATAAGAAAGACTTACGTTTACCTTTATTAGTTTATTGACATCAATAAAGACCTGGGTGGGTTTCTAGTTTGGCTTTTTAACCCAGCCCTATACTATTTGTTGTGTTCTGTTAGTCCAGTATTGACTAGCAGGAGTTCTTTCAGGTTAATTTCAATACCTTTTTGATATTTTCATTTCATCTCTAGTACTATGTTTCAGGTTTCCTTTCAAAAATCCTTTTTCCTGTCCTAAGCTCTAGAATTAGTTATTTTCCCAAGAAGTCTGTCTCCTTTTATTACTGAATTATATTTAAAATAAGATTCATGTTAGATATAGGGCTTGTATGTTTCTACTCAGGTGTTGCTGCTTTTGTTCTTTCAGGGCTCACTCATTTTAGATCTCTCTACTTTCTTTCACAGATGGAGTATTTGAGGCAAACAAAAAAGTAATTCTTGGGGCTGGAGAGAAGGCTGAGCAGAGCAGTTAAGAGCACTGTTCTTCCCAGTACTTGAAACCCTTACACAGACACACATGCTAACGCACATAAAATAGTAATTCTTAGTATCTGCTATAACACTTGGCTAATTACCAGTCAGTGGGTAGTCTTGAGTTTCATTTGTATGACTCCTGTTGCCTGTCTTTTGGCTACCCTTATTATTTGAAGTAAATTTCAGTAACTGTTTTGATCACTAAGTAGTAAAGACTTTTTTTTTTTTTTTCTGAGATGGTTTCTCTTTTTAGCCCTGGCTGTCTTGGAACTCACTTTGTAGACCAGACTGGCCTCGAACTCAGAAATCCACCTGCCTCTGCCTCCCAAGTGCTGGGTTTAAAGACGTGTGCCCCCCGGCTAGTAAAGACTTTTAAAAATACATTTTAAAATTGAGGTATAGTTGGCATGATGCACTAACCAAGATATAAAATATTTTCAGCTCATCCTTACTGATAATTTTTACAAGTGGTTTGTGGTGTGTGTGTGTGTGTGTGTGTGTGTGTGTGCGCGCATCTTTGTATGTGTGGGTGTTGTGTGGTGTAGTGTAGTGTTTGCCCATGTGTATTTTTGTAAATATATATCCTCATGCATAGGGGCACCACCAGAGGAGGTTTTGAGTGTTTTGCTTTATTTCTCTACAGCATCCTCACTAGAGATAAGGTTGCTCATCAGCAAGCCCTAGTGTTTGTTCACAGTTACAAGGTTATAAGTGTGCATGTGAAAATATCGGGTTTTTGCCTGAGTTCTGGTGGTTTGAACTCAAATCTTCATCCTTGTACAGAAAGAGCTTTTACTTGTAAAGGCATCCCTAACTCTTTTTAAGACAGTTATCTTGTTACACAGACCAGCCTAGCCTGAAACTTACAGTGATCCTCCTGCCTCAGCTTTTCAAATGCTGAGATTACAGTCAAGCACCACTGTGCTCAGTGCCACTCATAGTTTTTATAAGAGCCTTTGAGAAACAAATATCTCATTACAGCACCCCCCCTTTTTTTTTTTTCAGTGCTGAGGTTCAAACCCGTGACCTCATAAATGCCTAGTACCTAAAAAGTTAACAGTAATTTGCAACCAGGTGTTTGTCATTCTTTCCCCTCTGTATATAGTACATTGGTCAAAGATACGTGGTGGCTTGTTTAATAATTACTATCTACATTTTGTTGAACACATCCCCATAGTCTTATCCAACATGGTTCTCACTATAGCTTCCCTGTGGGATAATTATCTCAGTCCCAACATGGTAGCGGTCAGTGGTTCTGATTTTGGAGAAACTTCATCAGTTAGTCCCTGACATCTAGTCAAAGTTCCTCTGTTATGTTCTCCCAACCAGTGTAGATCACTTAAAAACATTCTTATATCTTTTCTTAGGACCTAACTCCTTCAGGAAGACTAAGTAACTGAATTACTCTTGGTTATTCTCCTTTTTAGAGATTAAATGTCTAAAGACAGGTGTACATGATTAGCTAATAGACCCTTTTTAGTAGTACTTTCTGGTTGTGTCACAATCATTTGTGTATGGGGCTAGTCTGGTTAAAATTCTTGACTGAAGGATCAGCAGTACAGAAAAAAGAATTAAGCTATAAAAATAGGCTTGTTTATGTTTGGTTTGTCAACTTCTCTTGTTTTCTTTTATATTATAGATCAGCTTGAACGGGTCTTTTTACGACTTGGCCATGCCGAAACAGATGAACAGTTACAAAATATTATATCTAAATTCCTTCCTCCTGTTTTGCTCAAACTGTCCAGCACCCAAGAAGGAGTACGGAAAAAAGTAAGCATGTTGGGGACTGTTTGGGGAAATAAATGATGAATAAGTGGATATATATATATATATATATATACACATACACACACATACATACATATATCATGAAGTGAGTTTTTTATTCCCATTGTTGAAATGTAGGTTCCTGATCCTAATTACAGCTTTTCAAATGTATGGTAAGTCTAAGAATTAGCTTTCAGAATGAAAGAACTTAAATGCCTACCTAGTACAGCTGCAGTCACTATTTGTGTGCTTGTTACCAGTGTCAGGATATTTAATCAAGATAATTAATTACTTGGACTGATCTAAAACCGAATATGAAAGCCAGTTTAGAAGGGGAAATATTCTTTAATCATCAGTTGATGGTGAATATATCCTTAAATAAAGCTAACCAAATAAACTTTTTTTGAAAGCGAACTGTTCTTATATAACTTAGACTTTACCTCCTTCAAAATATTGTTTCAAAAAGCTATATAATTATAATTTCACTATTTTATTTTTAAATTATTCTATATGGAGCACTTTGCCCTTTAATTTGTAACATAGTTAATTATTTTTTTCTAGCATGTTTGCGATAGACCTTCTGGTCTTTTAGCTGTCATCAGCTTTCATCTCTTGGGATACTATAATTGGTTGACATTGACTTGAATGTCTGCTCTAAGAGACTCTGATCTGAATTCAGTGGGTAAAGTATCTCCCAGAATGTCTTTGTTTCAGGAAAGGATGGAGAGTCTTGCCATACATGTACTTGCTATTTTCATTTACTTTTAATCCTTATTTCCTAGGTAGAGTGTGATTGGTTATGCCATTTTCCTATTAAAACCTTTCAGTGGGTTTTTCTTGCTTTCAGGGTACCAAAGTCCTTTTACAAATTGATGTTTATTTACTTACTGTTATCAGTCTGGTTACTTACTGAATTATGATTTGTGGTACATGCTGCATTTGTTCTCCCTTGCTCTGAAACTAACAGAAGCTAGTTAAGGAAGGAAGAATTTATTTTGGTTCTGAGTTTAAAAAGGGTAATTAGAAGGCATAATAGTAAGAATATGAAGAATATGAAGGTAAATGCTCATATTATATCCCCCCACTAAGCAGAGAGTGGATGGGAAGGGAGGCCTGTCTATATAATCAGAAGATCTGCTCCCCAGTGACCAGCTCACTCAGTGAGATGTCCTCTCTTAAAAAGGTTTTACTTTTCAAAACAGCAGCTCTAGCTGTGTACCAAGGGATAAAATACATGGGCTCATGGGAGGACGTTTTACTTTTGCGAAGAGTGAAGAAGAAAGGAGTAGATGAAAGAACATGAGGACGTGGTTATAGTGGATGGGAGGGTTCTTGGTTAATAAGATCCACCAGGTTTAAGAGATGGTGGACTGAATGTGATTCCCCTGGGGAACTAAAGAGGCCACAGTGGATGAGAGGATGAGGGATAGGAGGTAACCGGATTCTAGGGCACTGATTTGAAAGGGTGTTAGTAATATCTTTACTTTAGAGTGGAAGCCAAAAAGAAGGAGCTAGAGAACCATTGTTTAGGCTGAGTATTTTTAGTACAGTACAAAAACCAACCAACCAACAAACCCTAAAAACCTAAACTTGTTTATATAAGTTATTTTTATTTCTTTCTACTTTATCCTTTTTTGGGTAGACAATCATCTGTTCCTAATCACCTACTAATTTTAGTGCCATTGAGTTCTGTTATACTATTTATCCTATTATCTTTTCAGTTGGGACTTTCATTCTTGTTCTTTGGTTTCCCTGTGTTTGTGTGTGTGTGTGTTTACATGTTTGTATGTATGTATGTGCATGTGATTACACACATTTAATGGCTAGAGTTTGATGTTGGGTATCTCTCCTAGTTGTATACCACCTTTTAAATATGTTTAAATATTTTTAAATTTTCATTTTGTCTGCATGGTTGTTTACCTGCATGTATGTTTGTCTGTACCATGTGGATGCCTGGTGCCCACTGAGGCTAGAAGAGGGCAATCAGATTCCCTGGAACTGGAGTTACAGATGGTTGTGAGCCACTAAGTGGGTTCTGGCAATTAAATCTGGATCCTCTTGAAGAACAGTTTATGACCCCCATGCCGCCTTTCCATCCCTTTCTTGACTTTTGAAGGATGCATGATCTCTTGCCTCACCTGGACCTCACTGATTTATGAACTAGTTCTTCCCTACATTTTACAGATGAAGCTAAGTTTAGAATGGTCAACAAACTTTTATTTTTATTTGTGTTTATATGTAGCCCTGGCTGGCCTGGAAGTCTAGACAAGGATGGCCTTGAACTGACAGATCTGTGTGCCTCCACTCTCTATTGCTGGTTTTAAAGGTGTGTGCCACCACCACCCAGCTCAATTATTAAATCCCCTTCTCCCCACACACTATTTAGACTTGACTGTCCCAGAGTTCCCTCTGTAGACTCTCCTAGACTCTGTAGACTGTCCTAGAGTTAGTTCCCTCTGGGAGATCTGCCTGCTTCTGCCTCCAAGTGCTTGGATTAAAGGCATGCGCCACCACTGCCTGGCTAGTTAATGAATTTTTAAACAACCAAATAATGAATAGGTGAGCCAAGATTTAAAATTTAAAATGCAAGCTTGGTCACTAAGTAAATTTTTTTTTCACTAATTATGTTTTCAAGAATGTTCAGAATGGTTCCGCAGCTCCGGGCCTGAGCTGCTGGAACACCACACTGGGCTAGGGAACCGGCTCCGGTGGGATGGAGGTGGGATGGAGGCGGGCGGCGTGGCAGACTTTCCTTTCCAGTGCCTGCGTGCTCTTCACCCTGGGCATGTTCTCCACTGGCCTCTCGGACCTCAGGCACATGCAGAGGACACGGAGCATGGACAGCATCCAGTTTCTGCCCTTTCTCACCACGGATGTCAACAACCTGGGCTGGTTGAGTTATGGAGTCTTGGAGACGGGACCCTCATCATCGTCAATACCGTGGGGGCAGTGCTCCAGACTCTTTATATCCTGGCATATCTGCACTACAGTCCTCAGAAGACCGCAACCCTGCTGGCTGTCCTTCTCCTGGGCTTCGGCTACTTTTGGCTTCTGGTGCCAGACCTTGAGGCCCGGCTTCAGCAGCTAGGCCTCTTCTGCAGCGTCTTTACCATCAGCATGTACCTCTCCCCACTGGCTGACTTGGCCAAGATCGTTCAGACTAAATCCACCCAGCGCCTCTCCTTCTCGCTGGCCATTGCCACACTCTTTTCCTCCGCCTCTTGGTCCATTTATGGGTTTCGCCTCCGAGACCCATACATCACAGTGCCCAACCTTCCAGGAATGTCACCAGCTTAATCCGCCTCGGGCTTTTCTGCAAATATCCTCCAGAGCAAGACAGGAAATACCACCTCCTGCAGACCTGACCCCCAGCACCCGAGGGCCAACTTGATACCAAACAGAGCTCCTGTTTCTGCTGGTCCTTGTGACCAATTCCGTGAATGCAATGGGTTGTGAGAAAAAGATGACTTTGAAACTAAAGGGACCAAAGATCTTTACTTAGATCAGATGGGACCTGTGGGATGAAATCACATTTTTAAAGATTATCTTTTCTCATTTTGGAGACTGAGGTGGTATCAGTAGAATGTGCCTTAAAGTGTTCCCCCCCCCAAAAAAAAAGAATGTTCAGAATGAATAAAAACCTGTTTATGAACTTGTCTTTGCTGTTTTGGTTACACCTTAGAGTTACACTGATACGCAGTATTTGCTTTTATTTTTGTCTTAATTATTAGAACATTGTTTTTAGTTTTGAAGTATTTGTTGCAAACATTTCCTTGTTTTATTACATTGTGGACTGAGACCAGACCATTATTTATTTATTTATTTATTTATTTTGGTGTGTGTGGTGGTACTTTGGGTGGTACCACATAGGCTTTTGTGTAAGAGAAGCATGTGTTCTACCATTGACTTACATCTCTAAAGTGTATTCTGTGTTCTGAGAAAAATCCTTCCTAAGAATAAAAAATATATATTCTTGTTTGTTGAATGTGGAGTTGGGCACGCCCTGAGACCATTTGCTGTTAACATTCTGCAGTTATATCTTGAGAATCTGTCTTCTAGTCTTATATATTGGTAGTCATGGATTACAGCCTTCTCTGGGTGTAGTTTTCCTGTTTAATATTTTTGACTTTCTGCAGTTTGATGTACAAGTTTAACATTAGCGATTATAGTATGTTATATATATATATATATTTATGTATATCTTTATTGGCAAAGGGATACTGTTAAGCAAACTTGAAAACTTCTGGGAAAAAGGAAACAGTAGTTAAAGCTGATAGACTTTAACACATTGTGCCACTCTAATAGATCTTTTTATTCTATCTTGTTGCTTTGAAGAATTATTTGAGTCCTTCAAATAGGAAAAATGATGCTAAAATTAATAGTAATAGCCAAAATTATTGGTTGGTGTCTCAATTTAATTCTGTGAGGTATAGGTGCTCTAATCATTCCTATTTTATAGATGAAAAAACTGGGACTCAAAAAAGGTAAGTAAGTTGCCTTATATCACATGATTAACAATATACTTTATAAATTGAGACTTAATAGACAAGTAATTTCAAAATTAATCTGGTTTCTGCAAGGTACTACTACTGTGTAATGGTTACACTTTTTTTTTTTTTTTTACTGTATTCACAAAAGTAAATTTAATTCATCCAAAGCCAGCCAAAGTAAATAGAAGTTAAAAAATGACTCTGAAGGTAGTAGTAGAACTTTTTTGTGTGTTATTTTGATTTTTAGGCAGTGGAGTCTTGATAGGTATTTTTACTTTTATAGTATATAGTTGTTCACTGTTATGCCTTATAAATTATAGAACCAGTGTAATAATAATTGTCATTTGAACAGTATTGCTAATAAAAGATACAGATATTGAGCACAAATTTATAATGCAGTTTTCCTCTTTCATAACTATATAAACGAGGTCTCAGATTTATTTATTTTAGTTTTTCTGGACAGGAGTTCACTATGTCACAGCCCTGGCTGTTCTGGAGCTTGCTCTTATACACTGGGCTGTCCTTGAACTCAGAGATCTGCCTGTCACTGTATCTTGAGTCCTGGAATTAAAGGCATGTGCCAGTACTGCCTGGCTAGAATGCATTTTTTAATTTAAGGAAAATGAGAGTTGCTAAGTAGAATTCCATTATAATTAACTTTTTTGTTAAGCATTATTAGAATAGAAGGAAGTAAATGCCTGACCATATTTGATGTTAGTTAGCAAGACTGCAGAACAACTTGAGCTCTTAAATACTACTGGGAGAACTGTAAATTATTATGATCATTTTGGATAGTACTTGAAAGTATCTGTTCAAACTGGGCATGTGCATAACCTACTGACCAAACACTTTGGCCTTGGATTTATATCTAACAAAAATATGCACATACATATACCAAAGGGCATATCTAAAAACATCATATCAGCACTATATTTAGTCACTCAAAATGGTAGCTCTCACTAATGTGTGCTTTGAGGCTTCAGTGCATATTTTAGAAGTGATATATCATAGATGCAGCCCTTAATTAAAATGTTCAGTCTTTCCTTTGGGCGAGATTAAAAAAAAAAATCTCACTTCTCAGTGTTCATTTTCTTCTCTCTTAGTACATAATATATTGGAGTAAGACTGTGGTCGTTTATCAGAAACTTGTATATTTTCCTTTCTTTCCACAGGGATTGCTGATGTGTTAATTTCTACTTTTGTTTCTTTCCCATTTTAGGGGAGGAGGGAGGTTTTATGTTTTTACTTAAATTCTCTAGTTGTATTAGATGATTTTTCAGGATAAAATAAACATACTTCAGTGTTTTGCCAAATTCAATTATAATCCAGATCCTAATTTTATGAATTCTTACCACTGTGGGTTTCAGATAAATATAATTTGCCATATTCTATTAGGTCCTGTTCCTTTTCTGAAACTAATTTTCTCCTTGAAATTTATCTATTCCCTAGAACTCACTGTTCCTCCTACATTTTGTCAACAAGTATGCCTTGATTTGGCTAAGTATATCTAGAGACAGCAGAATCTTATATTTTACATTGTAATAATCTTAGTATCTTACAAAATGCAGATACTGTGTTTCTGATTCTGATACATCCCTTTCTGTGATATAAACTTTATGTTCCTTTAAAGGAAGAAGTAGCTACTTTCCACCCAAATAAGTAATATCTAAGAAATGAATTTATTTTTAAGATATGATTGGTAATTCAAATTCTGTCTTTGTTTTAGGTAATGGAACTGCTGGTCCATCTGAATAAACGTATAAAAAGCCGCCCCAAAATACAGCTTCCAGTAGAAACACTATTGGTTCAGTACCAGGACCCTGCTGCAGTTTCCTTTGTCACGGTAAGAGTTATTTTGGAATTTTTTTTTGCGGGGAGGCTTAAGTCAGTCTTCTCAGTGTTTAGTTGATGCCATCAGTGTATATTGGCAAACTTAAAAGTTTCATTCTTAGACCATACCTAACTGAAGCAGTTTTTTTAAAAAAAATGATGTGTTATTTTCTCATGGAGTACTGATTCACAGGTAATGCTGCTTCAAAGAAGTTATAGGAACATGGTAATGAATGGCCATTTAGTGGGCAAAGAAATGTTGGTGAAATGACTATCAGGTATTTAATATAAAAAATAATGATTTTACTTATCAGAATCTGAACAAATTAATATCAAAGAAATTAAGAGTAGAATACCGATTATCAGAAGTTGGGGAAAAATTAATTGGTAGGTACTAAGTTTAGAGAACAGGAACTTGTGATGTGCTGTTGTGACCCAGTTAGAATGACTATAGGTAATGGATACTTTACACAAACAGGTGTTTAGAGGTGCCCAGTGTGGTGTAAGACTTGTGGTTCCTTTGACTTGTTAGGTTGAGGCAGGAGTATTTATTGCTTGAGCTCAGAAGTTCAAGAATAGCCTGAATTATGGGATGCTCTTCTTGAATATGATCTCTGGAACAACAAAATAACTTGAGAAAGCTAGAAAAAAAGGCTTTCAAGGTTTTGCCTTAATGAAATGATAGATATTTTAGGTTATGTTTAATATATAACCTAATTATATACCTAATGGAATTTAATATATACCTAATGGAAGCAGTATATAATGTGTACATAAATTTAAATGTCACATTGGTACTCTATAATATGTATACTTTTTAAAAAAAATTGTGGTACTGGAGATTAAGTCAAGGGCCCTTTGCATACAAGGTAAATGTTCTACTGAGCTATATCTCTACCCAATACTTATAATTGTTTTTATGTAAATAACAGTGATTTGATTCTTAGTATATGAGACAAATCTGAAAAGAGAGAAGAGTTATAGTACATAGGCATAATAAAGCAATACTCTTTGATGTGTGTACTCAAAAGATATCCTTTTTTGTAGTGGAGTAAATCTGAGACTGGCAAGTAATGGAACTGCTGGTCCATTGTAGAGTTTTCTGTAGAACAAGCATACGAATATTTCATTCCATTTCATGAAAACGAAATTTAAAAAATGTTGATGTTATATGATGACAGATAGTGGTTTTTTTCTGGCTCTTGTAATTTTTCACAATTGGGGCAAAATTTCCCAGATTGTTTCATCAAGAGTCACAAAACATTTGGAGGTGCTGTGTCTATTTTCTACATATAATTTCATTATAAGACAGTATCTTTCCTTTAAGCAAATAAAAATATTGAGGTCAATAACTATGCCAAATAGAAGGAAGGCCTTATGATGCCTGTTCATTTTTGTGAAGAATCCTTCAGATTAGCAACTGCCTTATTTATACATCTGAATTTATACTCATGAGTTTACTTGAGTTGTAAATTTTGCATGGGTTTTATATATAGTGCTACTGATAACATCTGCAGCCCTCAGTTTCCCTGGCTTACCTGCCCCCCATTGCTGGGTTGTTACTGGATTGAGGAACCATATAGTGCTGCAGTTCCTAAAGATGCTTTTATTAATTGCCCTGTGAAATGGAAGCTTGGGATTTGTTAACATGTGATCTTGGATTAATGCAGCAAACCGGGAGATCTGCTGATAATGTGTATTATAAAGGTTTAGATATAGGCTAAATGCCTTTTTTCTTCCTAGCAATAGTAATTGCACATATGACTGCTTTTGGTTAAGTTACCTTTTTTACATAGAAAGCTGACTTTAAAAAGAAGTTGTGCTTAGGGTCTTCCCCTGAGATGTGTAGTTTGGATAAGCTGTACGAACAGAGGGTGATTCTTGTGATGTTTGTATTACAACTATAACTTTCTGTAATTGAGTTTTTCCTGCATACTCACTTGCTTTCTCTTACTGCATTAGAATTTTACTATAATTTATGTTAAGATGGGCTATCCTCGCCTGCCAGTGGAAAAACAATGTGAGCTGGCACCTACGCTTCTTACTGCCATGGAAGGGAAACCTCAGCCACAGCAGGATAGGTATGGCTTCTTCGCTTACTATTCCCATCTGTAAGAGTCAACAACTTCTGCCTGTCAGATACAGGTCATGTTTGGTTTTACTCGGCAAATGGAAAGGCTTGGGGTTATTTACCTGAAGGATAGTTGAATTTTCTATGATATTTTAGTTACTGTTTTATTAGTAGCATTATAGAGTTCTTTTTACGAACACAAAAAAATATGTAAGGCTGACACTGTCCTAATTGAACTGCGTCACTTTTTTGTTGTCTTTTTTAAAGTGGTTGGTTTATGTGATGTTAAAAAATCTGTTTCATTGATTTGCTTTTCTTTCATCTGGAGAGATGGCTCTGTAGTTAAGAGCACTGTCTGCTCTTTCAGATGACCCAGGTTCAGTTCCAATCACCCACATAGTACCATTTGTTAACTCCAGTTCCAGGGGATCCAGCACCCTTTTCTGACTCTGGGCACTAGGCTATCTTTGTAGTGTATAGACTTGGCATGTGGATGAAATACCCATGTATGCATTAAATAACTAAAAAGAACATTTTTCATTAAAACATTTCTGTCTCGATGGATAAAACATTTCTCAACAATTTTTGGAATCAATAGAGTATTATTAATATAGGCACTGGAAAAAAATGAAGGCCTTTTATAACATCATTTATTAGTGGGCTTAGAGAAAATATCTTTATCTAGAATGTCAGTTAGAAAGTTTCCAGTTCTGGTTTACTTATCAGTTAATTAGTTGTTTGATAATGATCTTGGGGATCAAATGCAGGGCCTCAGAAGCCTTGAACAAAAGACTACAGGTGTTTACCATCAAATTAATAATTGAAGCGAATTTTTATTAAAAGAACATGTTGAACTTTACTTTTATCTAAAATGTAATATGAAGTACCTCCTGGTAAAATCAAGTTTATTTTATATCCATTTTTCTAGATTTTTTAAAGTGATGAACCATGTTGGCTAAGTGCCAGTTATCACTTAATACTTTGAGATCTTTGTTCATTTGTTGTTTTTGTTTTTGTTTTGTTTTGAGACAGAGTTTCTTTGTAGTTCTGTGTGTCTTGGAACTTGCTCTGTTAGCCAGCCTGGTCTCAAATTACTGAGTGCTGGGATTAAAGGCATGTACCACCACCATGCCCAGCTTAATATTTGAGTCTTTTATTTTTATTTGTATTTTTATATTTTTTGAGACAGGATTTCTCTGTGTAGCCCTGGCTATCCTGGGACTATACCTGTAGACCAGGCTGGCCTTAAACTCACAGAACTCTGCCTGCCTCTGCCTCCTGAGTACTAGGGACTAGGAAATCAAGGCTTCTCCCTAAATTAAGACTTTGTTCCTAATTGGTATAAAAAATGATTAGCTCCTGATATAATTGCCAATTTGTATTAAGTATATCTTTTATTTGCATGTATAAAAGTTGATTTATAAACTAGCTGCAATAAATATAATTTTTCTTTCAGCTTAATGCATCTTTTAATACCAACTCTTTTTCACATGAAGTACCCGGCTGCATCATCAAAATCAGCTTCTCCTTTTAATCTTGCTGAGAAACCAAAGACTGTGCAGCTGCTCTTGGACTTTATGCTAGATGTCCTTCTGATGCCTTATGGGTGAGTTAAAAATGACAGAGAGCCAAGCAGTGGTGTCTCGAGAGTTGACTCTGTGGAAATTGTGTGCTACTTTAAATGGTTCAGCTTTTGTGTGGTGCATCTCTGAGGATTCGCATCAGTACTAAATGCTAAAGTCCAGCTCCACTGCATATTGGCTACATAGATGTAGTAATGCTGTTGTGATTTTTAGAGTTCACCAGTCCCCAGCTGAAGTAAATGTTGAGTCTCCTAGCTCTGTATACCTTAGGAAATAAGGAACTCATATGCAGCTTTCCTTGTTCTGTTTTCCTTGATGTCTTGAAATTTCTTTTGCACTTCTACCATTTAGTTGTGGATCTGTTTGGCTCTTCCTACAATTTTGTTCTCATAGCTTTGTTTTTTGATTCACTTTCTTTAGTGTACAAAATGTGATTTATATCATACAGACGTATCATTGGACTTTGCTTCTCCCTCTCATGTCTTCAAACAGTGCTGTAGAGTTGCCTGATTTTTAGCACAGATTTTAAAGCACATCTTAGAACAATGGGTTCTCAATAGCCATCATTGCATGTATTCAGTGGTTCATACTCCCCTCCAAGTACTTCCACCTTATTTTTTAAGATAATGCAGTTAGTTCTCACTTTAGGATATTTCTCTACAGAGAAAATAACAAAGTCACCTTGGAAAATATCTCTTACTGGCCAGATGTCAACTCGGTGTCTGCAACAGACATTTCTTATCCTGTGTAGACATATTTGCTCTATTTTCTGTGTCCCTCATAACCCCCAAGAACTACCTGTGTAGTACTTTGTGTTTTTATCACATTGTTGACATCTTCCTCCTTCTTAATAGTTTTTCAGCCCCTTGCAGTGTTTTATCAGACTTTTGAATCTGGTTTCCAGATTGTGGTCTGCCACTAGCCTACTGATTGGTCTTGTTGCTAGAGATAGTTTCTGAACAGCTACTTTTATTCTGTTTTCCCCTGATCTTGAGGGTATATGTACATAGACGATCGTGCAGATGGAGTTGCATAGCATCTATTCTCAGTGAAGAGATTTGGTGCTCCTTCTGCTCCTCTACTTTAATAGCTTGATTTTTCAGGACCTTCACTACAGGCAAGAAGCTGAGATAGTGAACTGGAAGTAGGGTGGGACTATAAACTCTCATATCTCACCCTCAGTGACTTTCTTCCTTCAGCAGAATTGCACCTTATGGTTATGGGGATATAATTTCCTCCATCCAGAAGCACCAGCAATTGGGAACTCATTTAAACCAATACAGCATCCAAGCTTCTAATTCTTTAATGAGAATTTTAGTATCTATTATAATCTATTATCAGTATAGAATTAATATCAGCATAGAGTTAAAGAGATTTCAACTAATGTTTATTTAAAATATAAATATGATTATGAGGAATAATAGTTTTAATTGGATAAAAAATGAATTCATTAGAGGTCTTATTTCTATTCTACAAGCTAAAAGAATCTCAGATAATAACAAGGAGACACATACAAGGAGCTTTGACTATATAATGAGAAAATTCTTTATTTTTTTTCAAATTTTCCTACTTTTAAAACTTTGTTATTCTTTGTATGTGTACAGAGTGTGAGTGAAGTGCAGTTCTGTGGAGTTGGGTCTCTCACCTTTAATGGGTTTCAGGACTTAAACTCAGGTTGTCAGGCTTATATGGCAAGTGCCTTTTAACCACCAAGCCATCTTGCCAGGCCCTGACTGATGCCTTTTACTTTGGTTTTCACTTTTAGAATGTTATGCTTGTATGGGAGGCAATTTGTGAGAGGCTTCAGTGAGTTTTCTAATGTGAGTTACAAAGTAAGGAAAAAAACTGTAAAAGCTTTGTTTGAAGCACGAACAATACTAACCATAAGCTTTGTGGGGTCATAGGCTTATGTCTATATTTGTCATTAAAAAACTAAAATGTAGTGAGTCTGTACTAACTTATCAGACAATAATATGTACCTGGAGATGGCATAAACATTTTGTAGTTCACTTATGACTGCCTTGAGTAATAGGTTCTTCTGATTAATTTGCTGAAGATATAGATAGATGCCTTTGAGATTTTTCTTTATGTTGCTGGGCAGTGTTACTGCATGCCTTCAATCCTAGCAGAGGCAGGTGGATCTCTGAGTTTCAGGCCAGCCTGGTCTATAGAGCGATTTCCAGGACAGCCAGGGCTGTACAGAGAAACCCTGTCTTCAAAACCAAAATAAGAACAAAAGTAATTTTTATGTAGAAATTTTTATTTTAGTTGTTGTTCTAGCACAGTGGTGCTAAAAGTGACTCTTTAACAGAGTTCCTCATGTTGTGATGACAGCCAATCGTGATATTACTTTTCATGCTACTTCATAACTGTAATTTTACTTCTATTATGAATCGTAATGCAAATAGCTGTGTTTTCCGATAGTTTTAGGTGACCCTGTGAGAGAGTCATTTCATTCCCAAAGTGGGTGCGACCCAAAGGTTAAGAGCCACAGCTCTAGCATGATACTGCACCATGACAGTGTGTGATTGAATGTTTTATGTATATATGTGTATATACACACATTCACTTGTTTTTATAGAGAGTTAAAGTTTTATTTTCTTTTCAGATATGTGTTAAATGAATCCCAGAGTCGCCAAAATTCATCTTCATCACAGGGTTCTTCTTCAAACAGTGGGGGAGGTTCTGGAATCCCACAGCCTCCTCCAGGAATGAGCTTTTATGCAGCTAAACGAGTTATTGGTGATAACCCGTGGACACCTGAACAGTTGGAACAGGTATCACAGTTGCTCTTTATAGGAGTTATTGACCCTGAACACTTGCCCCTATGAAGTTCATGGAAGCATGTGCAGAGCAATTCCTGTATATTCAGGTTCTCTAAAGAATAGGTTGGAAAGGAGCAAATTTTTTTCCTCTGTCACTTATTTGTTAAAGCCCGAGGGATGGGGGGAGTGGGAAACATGCATATGTCTTTCTAACAGTGTTCACATCTTTCAAGTACTATGCACAACCCATTTTATATTGAGTAAATTTAGTTTTCTGTCATTTTAATTTATAACTATAGGTCTTAATTATGTAGCTCCTTTGATGCAGTTAAAATACAATTTATCTTTCATTATTCAATATTTTAGGGCTGTACATTTTGTGTAAAGTGAGGAGCCTCTATACTTCACAAGTGACAATGTGGGGAAAAGCATGACTCCCTTTTATATTTCTTCTTGGGGTTTTAAAATTGGCATTAAGAATTTTATTCTGGATTTAAACAGGACACAGATGTTCTCTGAGCAGCTTTTAAAAATGACTGGTGCTCTCCAGAGAAGGTGCCTCCCTGTGTCTGTCATCAGGCACCTCAGGGAAGAACAGAAATCAGTATGTAATTATTTTGGAGTTCAAGCAACATGGGTTAGTCTTCCAATCCTTCCTTTATTTCTCCATAGCAGTCTCAATGATTTGATCCTTTTCTTTTTGAGAATGTAAGTGATCATTGACAAAAGTGTTTTCAGGAGAGAGAAAAAGATGCAAATAGGGCATTCTTGCCACTCAAAATTTAGTGTTATATTCAATAGGGTTATAATTGATTAGATTTACTTCATGCTTATACACCTTTTATCTCCACCCTTCCCTTAAGCCATAGTGTGAGTCTAGAAACCACTCTAATGAGTGTCCTGTGGCAGGCACTATACTGGATACTTTTAGTACACTAGCTCATTTAATCCTCACAGCAACTAATGAGGTAGCAAGATTTTCTAAAGCTCCTTTTCTAAAAGGTACGGAAGTTTTGAGATTCACCAGGGTCTCTTTTCTGATACCAGACTCTTAACCTAGTCTTTTGTGAGGCTTAAAGCTGAATATACTGGAGAGTACTAGTTATTGCTATTGTTCATTTACAGTCTTAAGTTGGTCATTGTTTGCTGAATTTAAAGGTTTCTGCATATGTTTTGTCTGTTTCATAATCTGGTGCTGAAATGAATAGTTTAGCTTTAAAAACAAAAACTTTTTAATTTTGAATACTTTTTTATTTTTCCCCAAGTAAATTAACTTTCTTTCTCTCTCTTTCTCTCTCTCAGTTTTTTTTTCTTTCCTTTTTTTTTTTTTTTTTTTTTTTTTTTTTT
>NC_034595.1:12760895-12780147 GCF_900095145.1 Mus pahari | reverse complement strand
GAACTCACTTTGTAGACCAGGCTGGCCTTGAACTCAGAAATCCGCCTGCCTCTGCCTCCCAAGTGCTGGGATTAAAGGCGTGTGCCACCACGCCCGGCTCTCTCAGTTTTTCAAGACTGTGTTTCCCCTTGTAGCCCTGGCTATCTTGGACTCTCTCTGTAGACCAGGCTGGTCTCAAACTCAGAGTCCACCTCCTCTGCCTCCTTTGAGTTGGGCTTAAAGGCTGTGTGCTACCATGCTTGGCTAAATATTACCCATTCTTATATTAATTAAAAAAATATTTTTTTCTGATTATAAAGGTAAAGGTTTAAGTAGTCAGGAATAAATAGAATTGCGGGTGTGGGACATGTAGCTTAGTTGATGAGAGAGTTGACCTAGCATGCATAAAGCCGTGGTTGAGTCCTGGCACTCCATGACTAAGACATGGTAGTGCATGTTTGTAATCTAGCACTCAGGAGGTGAAGGCAAGGAAATGCAAGGTGTTCAAAGTCATCCTTGGCTGCATAATTAATTCATTTGAGACTTTGATTCAAAGGAAAGGAAAAGAAAGGACCCCCCCCCCAACAACAAAGCTTCCAAAATAATGCTCAATGATAGAGTGCCTAGCAGCCAGGCTTAGGGTTGTGAGTTAAGTCCACAGCACCTCAAGGAAACAGTATAACAACCCGCCTCCAGTTCTGCCTCTGGTCTGTCTGTCTGTCTCTGTCTCTGTCTCTGTCTCTGTCTCTGTCTCTGTCTCTGTCTCTCTTCCTCTGTGTGTGAACAGTTTCATGTAATACATTTTTATTTGCTATTTGCCACATAATAGTTTAGTCTTTTTACTACATAGTCTTTGAAGATTAAAGGAAAATCTGTCCTTTTATTGCTTGTGCAAAATTTAATTATGTATTATGTTTTAACTTGTGTTTTATTGTTGAGACTCTTGTTATTTTTAGTTTTTAGTACACTTTGAGTATGTATTGTGTATTTGACTTTTATAACCATCCCCTTTGCAGTTTACGTTAATGACTCCTCCGCCTTTCAAACTGTGTCTCTTATAATTAAATTATACTGAGAAGGCCTTTGTCATCAGCTACACTTTTCTTTTCCATTTAATTTTTAAAAATTTCTTTCTCATTTAATCATTGTATATTTTATCATTCCTAATTCATACATCTAGAATTATTATGTAACTGGTTTTTAAAGTGAGGATAAAATTTTACTTTTCAAGTGTATTTGTCCCACGATGATTGGCAGTGAAGCTCATAGCTCTTTCACATTTCGGAAAGTTCTTCTTAAAATCTATTGTGCTTCATTGAGTATGTTAGTTTAAACACTACTCTTGGATTGAGTTGCACTTGGAGTGACTAGAAATCATGTTATTTTTAGTCTTAAAACTATGTATATGTTAGCAGTAGAGTAAAACTATGAAATGTGAGTTGTTCAAAATTTTTCTCATAAGCATCTATCAGACACTTTGTTCGTAATGCCTTACTTCTCACCTGGAGGATACGGACAGAGATGTTAAGTCCTCATCCGTCTAGGAAGGTTGTGTGGCCTGGTAGGGAGACTCCTGTCGCTTTGTCGTCAGAGACTTGTCTTTGAAGCCTACCGTCATCATCTGTTGTGTAGTTTAATGTCTTAAGCTTGCCTCAGTCTCTTCATCTAAAAGTGTCTGTAATTATATCTACCTCATAGATTGTGAGGGTTAAATGAGATTTAGTGTAGTGTCTGGCACAATATAAACCTAAGTAGGAGCTCTACTGTTACATTAATCCATGGCTTATGACCATGTTGTTATGTTAAATAGTTTTAGTGAGTGCTCTTTGTTTCCCTGACCTTTCTCCTTCCCTTCACTTATCTACAGTGCAAATTGGGTATAGTGAAATTCATAGAAGCTGAACAGGTGCCTGAACTTGAAGCTGTTCTCCACCTGGTGATTGCTTCTAGTGACACACGCCATAGTGTGGCAACAGCGGCAGACCTGGAGTTGAAAAGCAAGCAGAGGTAATTACTTGCTTGTTAAACTTTCAAAATCAAAAGGCAGAGTTCTTAAACCTTTGCAGGGTTTTATGAAATGATGTGTTTAGCTTCTTAGTTGTAAGTTAATAAAGTTTACCAATGAGCAAAATTTTGTGTCAAAAAACAAAACAAAACCAAAAACCAAACCTATTTGAAAATGTATTTCAAAGCTAAAATAGGTTAGGAATGCCATAATAAGAAATAAAATTTTCTGCTAGGAAAATAAACTGAAAGTTAATGTTGAAAACGATAGACCCAAGAAATAATTAACTTTTGATTTTTCTTTCATCTCAGGACCAGTTAAGATCACTTTTTTGTGGGGGAGGGCATTTGAGACAGGGTTTCTCTGTATAGCCCTGGCTGTCCTGGAACTCACTTTGTAGACCAGGCTGGCCTCGAACCCAGAAATCCACTTGCCTCTGCCTCCCTAATGAATAATGAATGTGTATGTATTGTGGTTTTTATAGTAAAAACCAGGTTTATGGAAGAATTGCTGAGTAAAACTTAAATCTACATTGAAAAGAGATACAAATAGTAGATAGACTTAGAGGAATAATCCGTGTATGAAATAAAAATCAATGGAAAATGAGTAGTTTGTACCTATGGTTAAATACATGTATATAGTTGTTGGTAAATCCATTTAAGGTTCTGAGGAAGTACTGTATCTTATATCCTATTTGAGCAGTAAGTCATTAAATAAATGTTTATGACACATACACACACATATATACATACATACACATACATATACACAGTAAATCTGGGAATTCATGTTCTAACATCATTCAAAAGAAGAAAATATATTTAGAAATGTTATAACTTTAGTCATTATAGCATGTCTTACAGTTATTGAAAAATAAAAACACGTGAATACCTCATGTTGCATAATTCAGCACTTGAGAGATAGGACCAGGAAGATCTTAGTTCACAGTTAGCTTTTGCTACATAGTGAGATCCTGTATATATATTTAAATTTTAAATCCTGAGGTATTTGTAGCTGGTTTATTTTGAGATGGTTTTGTTGTATAGCTTAGATTGTCCTTAGGCTTTCTACCCTTGTGTTTCTGCCTACTGAGGATTACAGGTATGTGGCTCTGTTTCCAGAAGGTTGAATGCATACAGTTTGTTAAAATAACATTTTATAAGACAGAGAAACAGTGAAAATGCCATAAAACTTTATAACTGATATATGTATTTTACTTTGCTTCCTCTAAGAAGAAAGTGTAAGGAGGTATAATAAAATAAGGAAATTAATTTAATGAACTTTAGTTTGTTCTATTGCAGTGTTTGGGTAGATAATGGTAGTGGCTGAGAGTAGCTTCCACTGAAAAGCACATGAGGTGGCATATAGCAGGGCTTCTTAAACTTTTTTAAGTGATCCTTTTGTTTGAGAAATTTTTATGTGATATATATTTTGTGATTCTTTTTGTTTGAAAATTTTTTATGTGACTGCGTATATATGAAAAAGATTTGGAGAACAAACGTTTGCTGGTAATAAATCAGACTCACTTAAAACAATTTTTGCTATACATACATCTTTTCCATTTATTTATGGGGAAATCAATTTTTTATTAATAAGATGAATAGGCTTGTTCAAATTTATACATAGAATTAAATCTTGGCTGGATATTTGATACTTTAAGGCAGAGCATCTTTAACGTGCTTTAGGATTTTGGCTTTATAATGGTTACTGCTAAGAACTCTTGCTTTACCTACTCAGTACAAAATGGCTGAAGAAAGTTTAAGGCATCTAGAAATTATTGGAAATTCTGTCCTGATCCTATGCCAAAACTCTTGCAATGATGTTTTTTTAAAAGTTAAACTCAAGTCAGCAACTCAGCGAGTTTTAATCAAATATTCTAACATGATACAATTCAAAGATAGACTCATTTGATATTTGCGTACTGAGGAATGATGGTAGGAAAAAAATGGAAGTTTTATTTTATATGTTTAACTCAGTTTCTATAAGAGGTGGAGTGTACAGTAGGAACAGTGACATTTATAACCTGTGCTGGTCTTTAATAGGTTTCAGTCATACTTGTGAAGTGTGGACTGATGCCAAATTCAGGTCACAATCTCCATGTTGCACATTCAGAGCCAAGGCTGTGGGGAAACTGCCTGATACAAGTCTGTGCTGCCAGAAGCAAGCACGGGATTCATTACAGTTGATTTTGAGTAAAGTGTTGGTTGTTCCATGTTAGAAACTTTACTTCTCAAAATTTGTTATGACCCCATATTAGTGATGTGTCACCCACATAAGAGTCTTGACCCACAGTTAAGGAGAGGGGCAAATCTTAATTTTGCTCATTTCTTTTGTTGGTTGAATTTGAGAGCCAGGCTTAACTTTGCTAGACTAGATTAAGAGAATTGAAGTATATTTTTTTCCCTAACATTCTTTCAAGTCTCATTTTTTTCTTATTGCTTATAACTTATAGTATTTCTGATATCATTTAAGGGAATAAATTTTGGAGTGTTAAAAGAGTTCTTTCAAAATTTTTAAGTTTGAACTGGCCTTATTCTTTATACCATATTGTAAATGGAAGCCTAAATGTAATTCTTAGTGTATTTTAATTAATTTTGCTTTAGGATAAAAAAATGTATATACCATAAAATTACATTAAGATTATAAAATTTCAACCATCTCTGTTGAAATCTTCCATAGCTTAATTGACTGGAATAATCCTGCCATCATTAATAAGATGTACAAGGTGTACCTTGGGGATATACCACTGAAAACAAAAGAGGTAAGTTGCTTTGATTTAGTCTCGTATCAGCATAAAAAGTATTGTGTTGAAATGAACTGTATTTATACTTTCCCTAGTTTGTAAGCTGAATCCATGTTTTTTGATTTACTAGTTTTAAGCCATGTTTGTCTATATGAATTAAACTCCTGAAACGTGAGTTTAATAGATCTGGAGTTTTCAGTGTAGATACATAAATAATGATAGTACATTATATAGATGAAGGATCCACAAACTTTCTGCAATTGTTTGGGCTGCCTGTATGTATTGTGTGCTTTCCATGTGGGTGTCTGCTTCCCACAGAGGCTAGAAGGCAGCACTGAATTCCCTGAAACTCAAGTTACAGCTATTTGTAAGCCACCATTTGGGCCCTGGGAATCAAGCCCAGTTTCTCTGCAGGACCTAGGATTCTTCAGTACCCTAAAGAGTAAAACCCACAAATAATTTTAAAACGTTGTTATAACTAAACATGTTTTTCTCAGGGAACAGTTCTAAAGCCGGAGCTGAAAAGAGACCCAGTCAGTACCAGAGTGAAGTTAAAGGTTGTTCCTCATCTCCTGCGGTCTAGACAAGCTGCCGAAACGTTCCCAGCTAACATTCAGGTAATCTTTATTGTCTAGCAGAGGAAAAGGGGTTTGAACAAATAGCTTTTCCTACTGGGAAAAAAAAAAAGAATTAGTGGATATTCAGGAAGTAGGCTGATGTATATAACACAACTAACAAGTTTTATTTCTATCTTAATTGTAGCTGTATAAATTATTTTATAAAAATGTACTTTGAATATGATGGTACCATCCATACTAGTTTTCTGTGATTGCCCAGCACCATAAGAAACCACACTTACGCTGAAAGATGGTTGTGCATGCCTTTAATCCTTGCTTTTGGGAGGCAGAGGCAGGCAGATCTCTGTGAGTTCAAGGCCAGTCTGGTCTGCAGAGTGACTTTGAGGACAGCCAGGACTACATAGTGAGACCCTGTATAAAACAAAACCAAAAACCAAACTAAAACAAACAACAACAGGATAGAACAAAACGAATAAAAAAAAACCAAACAAATTAGTGTGTATGTATCTTCAAAAATATTATCATCATAAATAGTTATGTAAATAAGAGGCAGTGGGCAGTTCTGACTTTGTCTTCACAAAGTCTTTGCTTTCTGTGCTAACAGATGGTATCAACTCACTGTTGCTACTTGATTTAGTTACTGCAGAAGTCTTCTCCCTCATCTCCTGGCCCCCATTCAGTCTGTCTTCTGCATTGATACCTATCTTGATAGTGGAAAATAATTAAACAGTGTGGAAGGGTGGGTACTGGGTGGGTAAAGGGTACTAAATCCTTCACAAAAGGTCTTATTTTTAACCAAGTTATGTCTACCTCAACGCTCAAGACAAATATTCTGGTAATCTAATTTATTTATATTATTTCTTTCTTGTTTAAAATTGTGATATAATGTACTTGACATTTGCTGTCTTAGTCATTTAATACAGTTACACTGGCTTTAAAAACTTCCATTGCTACAATTCTTTTCATCTTGTAAAACTGAAACCCAGTATTTATAAAACGTTGTCATTGTCCTTTGCCCCCCTGGCAATCATTATTCTGACTTTTGTCTCTAAATTTCAGTTCTCTAGGAACTTCTTACATGTGAACTTTAATAGTATTTGTTTGACTAGCTTGTTTCACTCAGTACAGTGTCATTGAAGTCTGTCTGCTATGGCATTCATTTGTCAGGAGTTCATTCTTTTCCAAATCTAAATGTCCCATTTATTTATTTGGATCCTGGCATACCTTACATTTTAGTTTTCATTTATAATGCTGTCATGAACATGAATGCTCAGGTTATCTTTTTGGAACTTTGTTCTCCGTTCTTTTATGAATAAATTCTACTTCTGAATTATTTCATTATATGGTAATTTTCAGGTTTTGAAGAGTTGGCATACTATGTTTCTTGTTGCCTATATATGACTCAACCTTTCTTCATATCCTTAGAAACACTTAGTTTTCATTGGGGGTTTCATAGGGAGATGGTAGTCTCCCTAGTGGACATGATGCCGTGTTTCTTTGTCGTGTGTTTTTTTATTGTATTCTCCCTCTCCTTCTCCCTCCCCGCTGCCCTTCCCTCCCACCCTCAGCATTTCCCCTGTAGTCTGTTTTTCAGATGGGTGTCTTGCTACCTTGCTTAGACTGATTTCTAACTTAAGAATTTTCTAGCATTTATCAGCTACTACTCAAGAGTCAAGTAGTCTACTATTATACTTCCAAAAATATTAAGGCAAGACAAACTGTCTTGAGAATTTGTTTTTTTAAAGGATACAAAGTTAAGAGGGGGTAGGGAAGCAGAGTGTTGGCTTAAGCTATCCTTCCTGCCCATTCTTTCAAGTATAATTTTGAAGTTGTTGTTTACACTAAGGAGTCTGTCTGTATCCTGAATCTTAGTCCCTTAATTAGATTTATGACTTATATTTTCTCTTCCATGCTGTGAGCCTCCATTATTTACTTTAAAATTATTTATTAGTTCTTTGAGAATTTCATACAATGTGTTTTGATCATATTCACTCCACCAGTTCTCCCCAGATTAAGGCCCTGCTTCTCTACTCTTGAGTTAACCATCTCCTTCCCTACCAGCTGATAAGTGCTAATAGCTCCACAGGGAGGAGTAGAACTGTGTGCCCAACTCCCTTCTCTCTGCTGGGATTTGGTCTCATTTTGGCTAGCACAGGGTTTGTGTATGCTGTCATAACCACTGTGATTCATACGTGTAGCTTGCTGGGTTTATAGCTAGACACGGATAGTGATTACGTTACTTTCCCAGTAGCTTGCACAGCACTTTTTTACAAAAGCTCTCTGGTTGGGATAAAGCTTGCAGGTCTATTATAAGCCTGTTTTTTTGCCATGCCCTTGTTACTCAGGCATGTGGTGTCTTCAGCAATAGGGTCTTACTGCCAAGTTCTGAAGAGCTATTAAGAGCAATGACAGTAGCCTGTAATGTTTGGGGGTCTATGGGACTTCTTTTGCTAATCTAATGAAAATAGTTTCTCAGTGAGAGCCTTTCTTTCCAGTCAAGTTTATAATCAAGATTAGCCATCATACTATGTGGTGGTTTGAATGAGAATAGACCCCTCAGCTCATATATAATGAGTGCTTGGTCCTTAATTGGTGGAACTGTTTTGGAAAGGATTAAGAAGTGTAATCTTGTTGGAGGAGATATGTCATTCTGGGGGTGGGCTTTGAGATTTCTTAAGCCTATACTGGGCCCAGTCAGTCTCTTCCTCCCCCTCCCTCTCCTCTCCCTTTCCCCTTCCCCCTCCTCCTCTTTCCCTCTCCCTCTCGCCCCTTCCTCATCTCCTCCCTCTTTCTCCTCTTTCTCTTTCCAACTTGTGGACCATATGTAAGCTCTCAGCAACTGCTTCAGCGCCATGCTTATCTGCCTGCTTTTATGATCCCTGTCATGATGGTCATGGACTCAGCCTCTGAGCAATCCCCCAATTAAATGTTTTATTTTATAGTTTGCCTTGTCATGGTGTCTCTTCACAGCAACAGAAAAGTGATCAAGACACACTAGAAAGTATGATCTTGGTGTGTTGTCGTTGATAGTAGAAGACAGTTCAGACTGGTTTATTCCATATACAGTCTTCTGTGTATTGTTCAGGAAGAAACAGGAGAGTAGTTAATAGTGATGGACTTTTACAGTCAAGAGGATGTCCCATCCCCACTAGCCCCTCCCTCAGGCTAGGCCTCTCTATTCCCTGTGGCCTCAAGTCTCTCGAGGGTTAGGCAAATCTTCTCCCACTGAGGCCAGACCAGGCAGTCCTCTGCTGTATATGTGTCATGGACCTTAAACCTGCTTGTGTATGCTACCTAGTTGGTGGCTCAGTGTCTGAGAGATCTCAGGGGTCCAGGTTAGTTGAGACTGCTGGTCTTCCTATGGGGTTGCCCTCCTCCTCACCTTTTTCCAGCCTTTTCCTAATTCAACTACAGGGGTCCCCGACTTCACTCCAATAGTTGGATGTAAGTATCTGTCTGAATCAGTCAGGTGGGGAAAAACCACTCTTAATGCATCTGTGCCATGCCTGTGGCCACTAGTGCTGTCACAATGTCATTTCTCAAGCCTCACACCCTGTTAAGATAGGTACAGTACTAAAGGAAGAGCACTCTCCAAATTGTTGTGGTCTGTCTGGTGCTCAGGTGAACTGCTGGTGGAAGACTGCTACAGTCAGCAGTAGGTGAGAAGGGCTGGATTAGAAGTCTGATAGATAGGACTTTGTATGGTTTTTTTTTGTTGTTGTTTTTTTTTTGTTTTGTTTTGTTTTTTTTTTAAGCATTGGGTTGTCCCAGAGCCTCCACCAGCTAACAAAGTCTAGGGCTGTCTGCTTTGTTCTATACAGTAAATGAGGTATTACACCATATTATGTTGTCTGAGTTTTGGGTAGTATTCACAGCAGAATTCCTTTGATGATGTACTTAAGCCAGATAGCTTGGGAAGCTGTGATGTATACTTGAGGCCAATTTTAGGATGTCAGTGATGTGAGGCAAAATTGGGTTTTCCTTTGACTCAGTAAGGTCTTTCTTTGCCTTATTTTAGGACAGGTATAATAGCTCCAGATCAGGAGTAGCGGTTACAGAGTTTTTAATTTCTACCATTGTGGGCATGGACCGGACTGCCAAGATATCCTAAAGTAGCTTTGGGACTCTTGATGAAATTCTGCTTCCTGTTGTGCGGTAGAGGTTGCAGGGGTGATAGAGATTGTTCAGTTATAGTCCCAGTGGCTCAATCTGAAGTTAATAACTTAATAGTGGCATTAGTACTGGGGTTCTTGTAGTTGTGGGCCTGTTACTGGATTTCAAGATTAAGGCCTGAACTTAATTCCTTTGCCTTACCTAAAGCAAGAAAGCTTTCTAAACTCCATATTTTTTTCTGGTTCTAGTTGAAAAATGAAGCTAATAAGTACTTCTCTCCTGCCTTTTTCATTGCATCTCTTCCTTTTCCTAGTTGTCTTCTTCATTTTTGTCTTCTTTGTCTTCTTTTTTGTCAATTAAACCAGGAACTGTGGGCACCTTGTTTCCTTGGTTTTCCTGAGGGCAGTTTTGTGTCTTTAGGTGATTAGGGAGATCTTAGCTCAGTGACCATCTTCCTGTGCTTTCTTCAGAGATTACTTTTAGAATGTTAATGTAGTTTCTTTTGATTTCTTGCCGAATGATTTAATAAGATGAGGAAGTTTATACATCTGCATAAATTGAAACAACCATGTATTTTTCTTTTTCTATTCTGTTGATAATGGATTAGCAAAGATTCTGTCTGTGAAACTTATCTTTAAAAGCTATTTACATCGAATATATATATATATATATATATGCATATATATATATGCACATATATATATGCACATATATATATGCACATATATATATGCACATATATATATATATATATATATATATATATATATATATATATATATATAGTACATGTGCTATGTTGCATCTGTGGACATCACAAAGCACCTCAATGAAGTCCTTTATGTGGGTTCCTGGGATTGAGGTTTGCATGGCAAGTGCCTTTACCTGCTGTGCTGTCAACAGTCTTATTCAGTAATGGTGTATAATAACTGATGTTAAGTTGGCTTACTAACTAGTTGAGTAAGGAGTGTTTATTGTATTAATGTTCATAAAAAGATATTGGTATATAGTTTTCTTATGATATCTTTTTTTCCAACATAATACTTATTGATTATTTGGGGGTTTTGCATAATGTACCCTGATTATCTTCACTTCCCAGTCTTCCCAAGTCCATCCCCCTATACCTTTGTGACCTTACCCCTCAAAGAAGAAAAAAAGAAAGACCCAAGTCCAATTTTTGTTGCTCATGTACTCACTGGAGGATGGTCAGCCCCTTAAAGAAAATAGTCCTTCTCCACCCCTACCTCCAAAGTCATCACCTGTGAAGAGCTATGCTTCAGAATCTCCATCACTATTAAAGAGTCCTCCTCAATGACTTTTTCAGTGACTGTTTGTTTGTTTTGCGGGGATGAGGTGGGGGAGAGAGGTCCTAGAAGCCTTCTATGTCTCATTCTCAACTGAGTCTGCAGTCATGATACCACTGTAAAAGAGACTCCCTTGCCCCTTACAGTCAGCTGTGACATGAATCTTAGACTTGGACATGGTTGCTGACCAGGGTTACCATCATGGGCCTTAGTGGCAACACAGACATGGGCAGCAACACGACCTTTGACTGCAGCAGGGACCATGGACCTCAATATGACCTTCGATGGCAGCATGGGCCATAGATAGATATCAGCATGCAGTAGCACAGGCCACACACATCAGCATGGTTTCAGGTGGCACACATGCCTCTTCTGGTCCCCAACAGCAGGACCTTAGACATCAGCATGGCCCCAGGTGGGCACAGTCCATAGGGATCCATGTGGACCTTGGGCATTGATATGGCTTGGGATGGCAGCAAGGACTGTGGATATCATCACCATGTCTCTCAAGTGTAGCACAGATTGTAGATACCAGCATGGCCTCCAGAGGCAGCATAGACTTGGGGTCTTTCAAGGAGTCCCAGTCCAGAAAATGAACTATTCTCCATCTTGGACATCCTGTTGTTCAGAGCCAGGGCGATCGTGCATGTTCGAGAGCAGAGCCTTGGAGAGCTCCAGATGGCTGCACACCACCCTGCCTGCCTTACTCAGTAATGCCATGCTCTCCTGCCCACGGCAGCCTTCTCCCACACCTGTCACCACTGTTGCATCTATCTCTAGTTCTTTCTCTCTCGGCACACTGGTTTTTCCACCTCTCCTTTGCATATTTGTTTGTTGAAATAACATTGCAAGCTGTAGTGTATCACACAGTGTGTGTGTGTGTGTGTGTGTGTGTGTGTGTGTATAATATATAAATTTAGACATATATAATATATATTTCTAAACAGTTTTATATATAAATACCAGACTGTCACAGAAACTCATTTCCAATATCCTGTTGTACCCCAGAGTTAGGGTGGTCTTACTCTTATGCTATGCAGGGAATCTGGGAATAGGAAATGAAAGCCTTTATCACCTAGAAGGATGAAATGGACACATAAACACCAAGCCATAGACTGGAGAGGCACTGCAGTAGAAGCTGATGCCCAGCAGATAGAGCACAAAGAAGAGTATGTTCAGTGGAAAGAGAGGTGGGGTCTGGAACACTAGATGCAGTGGCATGCTTTAGTGATAACAGGACATGTGGAGGTGTTTATTACGGGAGAGGGGAGTCTATGCTGGGTATGGGTAGAAGCAGCAGCGTGAGAGAGACCTAGCCATGAAAACTGTCTTTAAGGAGCTTTTAGTCACATACAAAGTATGGGGAAGAGGGTGGCAAGAGATGGTACCAGAAGGGAAAAACTCCTAACTATTCACCATTTACTGAGAATATAACAAGAGTACCAGCTTCTGTACTCGAAACGTCATCCATTATTTTAGTCTTTGGAATATTGCTATGAGGGAGGTGTTAAAACTTGTTAAAAAAAAAAAAAAAACAAAAGAAAAAGATGGGGCCAATAACATGGCTTGTCAGGTAAAGGAGCTTGCTGTCACATTCAAGAAAACTGAGTTTGATCCTTGGAACCCACATAATAGAATGAGAACGGACTCCAATGTCTTGTCCATTGACCTCCAATTATGTGCTTTTCTGTCTATTAGCACAGGGGATTTTTATCTCTCAGCCATAGCTTCATTTTCTTTTGGTGGTAGTAAATGAAGATATATTTTACAAGTAATCCTAGCTGAGTATGTATTCTGAAACTGAAAAACTTGATAAATTCCTTACTTATATTATCATTGTTGGATATGTAAATAATATTTTAGCTTTTAAAAGTGGTCAGCTAGTATATTCAGTATAGAAATTACATTAGTTTTGAGGAGCATGGTGTAGTGCAGAGGTTTGTTATTGAATCTTGACTATCTGAAAATGCCAGATTGTTATTTGTTAATTGGTATCTTTGACTTTGTTCATTTTACATAGGTGGTATATGATGGACTTTTTGGTACAAACACAAACTCAAAGTTAAGAACACTGTCCCTGCAATTTGTACATCACATCTGTATAACGTAAGTTTTATTTTATTTTCAAAGCTAATTAACCATTCATTATTTAGAGTAATCAAATTTCAGGTATTTTTCTATCCACCTTTCCTAAAAATAAATTTTTGTTTATGAAAGAGGGATTCCATTCTTTTAGATTTATTTTTTCTCATTTAAAATGATGTGTATATGGATATGTCTGTGTGTGCATGTGCACGTATGTGGTGGTTCCTGCAGAGTCCAGGGGAAATTGTGGAATCTCTTGGAGCTGGAGTGGCAGCCTGTGAAGAGTTTGTAAATTGCCCAGTGTAGGTGCTGAATAACACTTGGGTTCTGTGGAAGCCAGTAGTATAAGCTTTTAGTATTGAGTCGTTTATCTAATCTCTAAAAAGAGTCAGTTCTTAAATATTGTTCAGCTTCATTTATTGCTAATATTTTAAATGATCTTCTGAAAGGATATCTTGATTTTTGTTTTTTTTTTTTTTTCAAGTTGCCCAGAAATCAAGATTAAGCCACTAGGTCCTATGCTTTTGAATGGTCTCACTAAGCTAATAAATGAATATAAAGAGGTAAGTGACTTGTTTTAAATTTTACCATTTCATAAATTATTTAATGTAATAAATCTTCCAGGCCCATCCATTGATAAATGTTTGGCATTGACCTTTGTTTCTTAACATTTTTATTTAAGGTGACAATTTTATA
This sequence comes from Mus pahari, assembly GCF_900095145.1. NCBI lineage: Eukaryota > Metazoa > Chordata > Mammalia > Rodentia > Muridae > Mus > Mus pahari. The sequence continues at coordinate 12,766,644 of NC_034595.1, read as the reverse complement.
TACTATTGCCATTTTTTTGCCTTTTAAAGAATAGTTGTTAAAACTAATAACATCTTTTAAGGATGTCATTACTTTAAACTATTTATGGCAGCGAATACACTTTATGATACATGTATGTCCTATGTGAAATTGAAATTAAAATAATTTTATGTTTTGTTTCTTTATGGAACTAGTTAGAGTTGACTTATACTAGGAAATAGTGTTAATTCTTAAGGAGCTCAGATTTTACCAATTTACAATTTTATCAAAATATATACATTCAGTAAACTTTTTTTTTTTTTTTTTTTTTTAGCTTTTTCGAGACAGGGTTTCTCTGTACAGCCCAGGCTTACCTGGAACTCACTTTGTAGACCAGGCTGGCCTCGAACTCAGAAATTCGCCTGCCTCTGCCTCCCGAGTGCTGGGATTAAAGGTGTGCGCCACCACGCCTGGCTCACATTCAGTAAACTTTGATTCTGTAAGTTAAGTGGTAGGATTTCTTGGATTGTAGATTACCAGTATCTGATTTTCTGTGCTATATTTTTTTCACTATATCTTATATATCTCGAGAATATGCTAAATCGATAACGTATTAAGTCTAGCTAACATTGATTTTCTCAGGCTTAGTTAAACATGATTCCATCTTTGCAGTACAGGGAGATCAATATCTAAAGCTAGAGTTGAATTTGCATCCTAGGTCTGTTCTTTGATGAGCTGCTCAAGTTATTTGGACTCTTGTTTGTCAGAAAAAGGATAAATTACCTTATTGTATTATTCTGAAAATGAAATTAATTAGCAAAGTTGTTTAGCATAGGCAGGACACATTAGTTAGTTATTACAGATGAAAACTGTTGATTTGTTTACACAATTTGGGATCAAGCTTTTTTCTTCCAGTGAATAATGCTTGCCTGTTTTTTAAAGCATAGTAAATTTTTTGTGTTGTTTTTTGAACCCTGACTGTCCTGGAACTTGCTTGTACACCTAGCTGGCATTGAACTCAGGGATTTGCCTGTCTCTGCCTCCCAAATGCTGGGATTAAAGGCGTGCACCACCCTCACTTGGCCTCTATTTTCCTTTAGGGTCTAATACATTTTAACATTATTTTATGGCATAGATTATGAGATAATCAGGTGCTTTAGAATAACTGGTAGAAATAAAAATGCTTTGGAACTTTTGGAGGGAAACTATATTGCAAAATAAGTTTTAGGTGGGTTCAGCACTGTAGTTTATGATAGGTGTATATATAGGGCAACCCAAAATTATAAACTGACTTAAAATATGTGTGTGTGTGTGTGTGTGTGTTTGTGTGTGTTTGTGTATATCTCCCTCCCTCCCTCCCTCCCTCTGTCCTTTCCATTCTTCCCTCTTCTTGTAACTCAGTTGCACAGGTTAGGTGACAATCATGTTAACAATCATGCCTGACCCAGTCCAGGTAAAACACAGAATCTAGCCTTACTTCCAAATATCATTTACAAACTTTCCCAACAGATGTGTCAATAAGTGGGTGTTCAGATATTGGATGCTGAATTCTAGGTTAAATGGACAAGATTGATCTTACAGGAGTTTAATGTGTTCTGAGTAATGCTGATTCTCAGTGTTTGACACTGTAAAGGTCTGTATCTTAGGTGGAAGCCACTAATTTCCATACTGACTCTGATCTCAGTAATTTGTTACAGTATAAGAAATGAAAAGAAGCCATTTATTTTATTACAGGTGTTTAGACAATTGTACTAATGGTTATTACAGTTTTGTTCGGGGAGGTTAAGATACTAGTTTGTCAGGCAGGGATAAATTTCCCAATAAGTCAAGTGTATTGGAAATTAATTTGGTGTTGGCAGGATCCATGGTATTGAAAATACCATGAAACTAGTGCCAGATAAGAGAACTCTTTCCTGTGTGACCAGTATATTTGGAGTGAGTTAAGGATGCAAGATTTTGTTTGTATTCTCCTTTGTTCTGGGTTTGGATGTTTTTGTTGTTTTGATGGCATTATTATGTAGGACACTGAGTAAAATAACACATGTCGTTGTGGCAAAAGAGTTTGCTGTTCATTGCATTTTTTTGTGTGTGATTTTTGTTCCTTTTTTTAAATTTTAAGGACCCTAAACTACTGTCAGTGGCATATTCAGCTGTTGGGAAACTCTCCAGGTGAGTAAAGTTTTTTCTTCCATTTTTGCTTTTTTTCTGTGAGAGATATCTGTTGGAAATTGAGAAAAATTTATCAGATATTAATGGATGGAGAATAATTTGCTATGGTTCCAACAAGAAATGTATTTTATGGCAATAAGCTAATGTCTTCTTTTTTTTAGAAAAGATATGAGTCATTTAAGTTTACATTTGAAAATACAGTCTTAAATTTAGTCTTGAAATTAGCTTTTAACCTTAATTGTGTCAAAATAGGTCACCATTATGGTTGCATAATGGATTACAATATAGACATTCAATTAACCTTAAGTGTTCTTGTTGCTTTTTATCACTAAATCTTATAATGCTTGTCTGATATGAACATGAATGATCCTGTTTTCAAAGATACATCTATTTCCCTCTGCTCAATATGATTTCCTCATTCCAATTCCTTCTGGCGTCATCTTTCTTCACTTCATACTGGAAGGGGAAAGAGATGGAATGTTTTCAGTGGTCCTGTATGTTGCTTTGGCTCCACACACAGACTATGTATTGCTCTTCTTTGATGAAAAAGGAAAGAAGCTTCAGGGTTCAGAAGTTGCCCAAGATCAGTTTACAGGATTGTCACAAACTCTGTCCTTATCTCTGTTAGCAAAAAGTAGCAAAACCTCTTACTATGACAGATTTTCATTTAATTTGTAATTTATTATGTCTTCACATTGAAATCAGGAATGTTAACTGAGTATTTGGAATATTATAGAAGGAATATCTGGAAAACATATGTTAATGAGGATTATATAATTGAAAAGTTAAATAATCACTTTAAAAATATTTGGCTCCTGGAGAGCTTTAGCTAATGATACTGACATTGTATTTAATGTTGTGAAAGAGTGAGTTGAAGAATGTTTCTAGATATAGTTTCTTTTTCTTTCCTTTTCATTCCATGGAAATTTATGCTAATGATATTCTTACATTCTCTTACAGTCGAATGCCCCATTTATTCACTAAGGATATAGCTCTTGTGCAACAGCTCTTTGAAGCCCTCTGTAAGGTAGGGAAATAGTGTATACACTTCTTCATGGATACTTTCCCTACAAGTCAGCAGGGAGGAAAACACCATCTTTACTGTCTTGCAGGAAGAACCTGAGACTCGACTTGCTATTCAGGAAGCATTATCCATGATGGTTGGAGCTTATAGTACCTTAGAAGGAGCACAGAGAACTTTAATGGAGGCACTTGTAGCTTCATATTTAATAAAGGTAGGCTCAGCTTTGTGAATGACAGTGGCTAGTCGTATATATATTTCACATTAACTTTTTTGTTGATAAATATAAATTTTACATAAAGAGTATAATTTTCAGTAAATGTGTACAATTATATACTATTCCAATCAGGATATATGGTTTTCTTTTTAAATATGCAATATACTTTAGCATCTGTAGTTATTCTTTTTTACATTAGGACACCAGAACTTAATTTTTTTGTATCTAACTTATTTGTTACCTGTAGACCTACCTTTTCTGATCTTTCCCTGGCCTCTTCTTTATCTGTAAACTGGGCTATTTTCATTTTCTTTGAGATCAACTTTCTTAGAAAGTTGTCTTAGAAAGACTCGATAGAAGTCTGAGAGATATGGAGTGAGATAGAGTGGCATTTGTTTTAATGTGTTTTCTAGTCCATTCATGTTGCTGCATATGACAGTACTACTTTTTAATTATTTTATAATTTTGAGGATTGAACCCAGGGTCTTGTTCAAATACAAATGCAAATATACTTACTCAAATACAAATACACTTCTACTGAGCTTATTGCCATATTGTATAGTGTTTAGAAGGGAATTTGAATTGGTTTTTTTTTTTCTGTAAAATTTTGATTATTAAGAGGTATATTAATCCTAGCACTTGGGAGGCAGAGGTGGGCGAATTTCTGAGTTCCAGGCCAGTTTGGTCTACAGAGTGAGTTCCAGGACAGCCAGGGCTACACAGAGAAACCCTGTCTCGAAAAACAAACAAACAAACAAACAAACAAACAAAAATACATTTGCTAGTTTGCATTTATGACTTCGATCACTTTTAATTCTTCAAGATGGAAATGTGGTTTGGGGTTGAAGTTTGCGTAGTGACTTATATTTAAGCCTCTATGTGGGAAAACTAACCTTAATGCTGTATTTTCAAAGCTGAAAGTTTTTTTGTCATAACTGGTAGCTGAACACTGCCATAAGAGAACTGTGGTATCACTGTTAGACAAATGCAGAAAGACAAATCATATTTGTCAAGATGAGTCTGTAAGAAGAAACCTGGTATCATCAGACATGCCCTTCCTTCACTTTCCTATTTGCTTTTCAAGGGAATATTTGTAGGCGTTTTGGATATCTACAGTGTGTATGTGTAGTATGTAATAAATATTATAAACTCTATTTATATCAGGTATATATTACAGGTTATATGTATATGTGTATGTTATTTGTAACATACATGTATATGTTATATGTACATATAACCTGTAATAGGTAATAAAACATTGAATGTTTGCCTTCATTAGTTATTTTTCTTCCATTTCTAGAGATAGAGGAAATTGGGAAAGTATATAACCAGAATATTATTAGAATATACTGGTGAGATAAACATAAATGTATTTTTTTAAAAAAATTTAGACCACCATGATATATTCATGTGATGGAATTATTAAGATAGTCAGAAAAGTCTGGTGCCACTGGAATATGAAGAGCAAATTGTACCATTATAAGTGTTTAGAAGCTTGCTGTATATATATGAGTCTTGTCATATATGCTCTTGGTGTCTTGTTTGTGTGCTTCATGGTCTTATAGCATAGCAAATTCTTAGACCTATCTGGACACTCATTAGAGCACTTAAAATTTTTCTAGAAAATCTTATGAGCAAGAGTGATGTACGTATAATGCTTGTAGATACTGCTTATACTCACGTAAATGCAATCAAGTAGTAGTATTACCAAGACAAAGATAAGTTGTTTTTTTTTTTATAGACTACTTTTAAACCAAACCTTAGGTTAAATTGTTTAATTTAAACTAGTCTTTAATATTATTCTTTTTGTAACCCAGGGAATGTAGATAGCATGAATTCTAGAGGAATAAGGCATATATTTCTTAATTTCTCACATATTTCACTTAGGTTTGTTACTGGAGGTTAGGGAAGGTACATAAAAGTAAGCCTTTAGCATCAGTAAAATTAAAAACTGGCCAATTTCATAAATTTTTAATCAAAGTGAATATATTTGCATAGTTGAATTTCTGATCTAAAGTCATTGTTAACTTCAGAACAAATATGAGAATGATAGAGATATTTTTGTTTCAAAATTATAGTAAATAAGGTCAGATTATGTCCCTGGTAAAACATTTGAATTTCACTTGTGTGCTGGGGAGACGAGGGTAGTGATGAAAAACCTAACAATGACTGTGCCTCCGTCCATGTTTGCACTGGAGATGTATATGTACAGAGGTCCGTTGTAGTTAGGGTCTTTGTAGATCTTTGGTCTGTTTGCAGGATTCTTGTAAGTCATAAAAGTGCTCATTACATAATGTCAAATACTTCTTTTCTTTTCTTTTCTTTTTTTATTTTCTTTTTTGAGACAGGGTTTCTCTGTGTAGCCCTGGCTGTCCTGGAACTCA
>NC_034595.1:12759104-12760795 GCF_900095145.1 Mus pahari | reverse complement strand
GAACTCAGAAATCCGCCTGCCTCTGCCTCCCGAGTGCTGGGATTAAAGGTGTGCGCCACCAAGCCCAGCTATGTCAAGTACTTCTAAGCAGATCTTGAACAGGGCTAAGTGGTAGAGCTTGTATATAACAACTGTGAGGTCTTGGGTTTAATACCCAGCATTTCCTAGTCTGTCAAAAGAGTTTTTGAACAAATGATTTTTGTTTAGGTGTATATTTATTGATATGTTAAATTTGAATGGCATGCAATTAGCTTGACTTATGACTGGATTGAGATGCTGATAATTAAATTCTTTTTCTGGCATGTGTGGGTGGATGTCTTTTTGTGTATGTTCAATAGCCTGAAGTTCAAGTTCGGCAAGTTGCAGTGAAATTTGCCAGCACGGTGTTTCCCTCAGATCACATACCTTCCAGATACTTGCTCCTACTAGCTGCAGGAGACCCGTAAGTTTAAAAAGCTTTCAATTTGAATTTGGGTTACCTTTAAGTATATTTTAAAATTAGTAAAATTTATGTTAGTTGTTGAGTTAATTTTAAGAATATTTTAAAATTACTCAAATTTATGTTGGTCGCAAAGTTGGCTTATGAAATTTAGAAGTAATTTATTAAGGAATTCAAAGTATACCCCTTCAGGTAACCTGTAATTCATATAGCTGTATATTTATATATTGAATTATAAGTATATCTATAATATATGACATAGATAATATGAATAGAAAATTCTAATTAGTCAAATGTAAATAAAACCTTATAATTGTATAAGTATTATAAATATATTTAGATATATTTATAATTCATAGAATTCCTCTGTAGGAGAAAAAAGGATTAATGATATTGATTAATACATATTTAATATTTCATGTTGATGGAATATCATTTTATGTCTAATATACCAAGATTTAAAAATTAAGTGTATATATATATTTTTTACTTGTTAGTGAATTATATTACGACAATTCTGAAATTTTTTTTTATTGAGACCAATGTGTTACTCTCTATACTAATAAGGCATCTGTTTTCATTTATATATTTCTGAATTTTAAATCATATGCAAATACAGTAAAATATATGTGTGCATTTTAAAATAATTCTTAAGAGTCCTGTTATCTGTTTTATAGTCAGTGGTATATTTATAATTTTTTATTAATGTATTTGTTTTTTAATGTATGCTTACTCTGCATATACACCTGTATGCTAGAAAGGGCATAGATGGTCATAAGCCATCATAGTGGGTATGCTGAGAGTTGAACTCAGGAACTTTGAAAGAGCAGCCAGTCTTTACTGCCAAGCCATATCACCAACCCCTAGTCAGTGACATCTTAAGATATGTGAAGTACTCTAATATCTGCCATAATATTTGGTTATTCCTTTTAGATTATTGTATTTTAAAGCCACATTTATGATGAAGCGCTAAATAAAATTAAGCTTCCTTTTATCACTTACATATCCTTTCTATAAACTCTGTGGTCTGTTTAAAAAATAACACGAAGTTATACAGTTGATAACTGAGAATTTTAATTAGTTCAGCTTTATGCCTTTATTTTAATGTCCACCTTCAGTACATATTGATAAGATTTTTTTTGTTTGATATTTTACAGATCCTTTACTTCTGATTTCTGATCTCGATTTTCTCCTTATTTATTTGCATTTCAGTTTAGCACCACTGGTTTTGGATTGTTTTTTTTTTTTTTTT
>NC_034595.1:12753397-12758969 GCF_900095145.1 Mus pahari | reverse complement strand
AGTGCTGGGATTAAAGGCGTGCGCCACCACACCCAGCTTGGTTTTGGATTGTTAATCTTGATTTTGTTGACCTTTCCCCACCCCCACCCCTTCTTTTCTCCATTTCCAACTACATGCCAGATTGCTTAGGGATTTTGAGCTAATGTAGCAATTGGTGTTAGAACAAGATTTTAATCCAGGAATTTAGACAAACCTTAGCCAGTATTTTTATTTACAACACACACACACACACACACACACACACACACACACACACCCCAAAACACGACTGATTGATCTGTTGAAATGAGAACTCATGACAGTGTGAGCTCAGCCTGGTTCTTCTGTCCTGACAGTGTGAGGCTCAACCTGGTCCTTCTGTCCTGACAGTGTGAGGTTCAGCCTGGTCCTTTTGTCCTGACAGTGTGAGGCTTAGCTTGGTCCCTCTGTCCTGACAGTGTGAGGCTCAGCTTTGTCCCTCTGTCCTGACAGTGTGAGGCTCAGCCTTGTCCCTCTGTCCTAACAGTGTGAGGCTCAGCCTGGTCCTTCTGTCCTGACAGTGTGAGCCTCACAGCCTGGTCCTTCTGTCCTGTCTGCTGTTTCTTAGGTGCTGGTAGCTAAGGACTGTTCAGAGGACTTCTGTGGTGTGGAAGCAAAGCTGGGAAGGCAGTTTCTAGGTGTTCTGAAAGAGATTTATAGTTGTAGTATTTACTAATGCCATGCCTTTGCCAGTTTTGTAGAATTGTAGACAAACTACCAAGAGATGTCAGAATTGAGGTGGGAATACAGAACAGAGGATACTCTAACGATTTTTAATGTATGTTATAGTTGTTTGTGACTTAGTTTTTTTTTTTTTTTAAATATTTATTTATTTATATGTAAGTACACTATAACTACCTTCAGAAATTCCAGAAGAGGGAATCAGATTTCGCTACAGATGGTTGTGAGCCACCATGTGGTTGCTGGGATTTGAACTTAGGACCCTTGGAAAAGCAGTCGGCGCTCTTAACTGCTAAGCCATCTCACCAGCCCCCGTGACTTAGTTTTAATAAGAGTAAACATGCAAATAGAAATTTACATGAGTTGAAATTAATTTGTCTTGTTAATGATGCAAGCCAAGTGACTCTGCAGATATCACTAAATTATGAAAAGGATGTAATTTCTTACATTACTTTTTATTTATTGCTTATATAGCCAAAAATATACTCAAGACATTTTGTTAGAACTCTAGCTGTCAAATACAATTTCTGTTTTCATTCTTTAAGAGATGACTTTCCAGGTGTTAAAATTTAATTTTTACTTCTTATTTGTCCATCTAAAAGACGAGAAGAAGTCCATGGTGAAGCACAACGTGTATTACGATGTCTTCCTGGTAGAAATAAAAAGGAAAGTGCTTCTAAGCAGATGCCATCTTTTCCAGAAATGGTGTATTACATTCAAGAAAAGGTAGGGATTGTAACTATAGATAATTAGTTTGAAACATTTAATAAATGTTAAAAATAAAAATCAGCATTTTAAAAGTCAGATACAATTATTAGTAAAGTTCCTAGCAATTATAGTATTTACAGTAAGAGGAAACCATAAGGCAAGGAGGAAATTTAATTTTTACATGCAGTTAATTTGCTTTTCAAAGTATGAATGACTATAATTCCTTTAATGATTGTAAACATTTTGTGTATGTTCAAATTTTTTTCTTTGGTATGACATAGTTAAAAAAAAATTCTTTAAAAAAATTAAATTTGCTTGTTGTTGTTCTTAAGGGTACTGGGTGTCATCAACTTAATAGTGTTTTAGAGAGCAGTTGAGATTTTCCATGATTATTATTCCATGTTCTGTTGTAAATCTTCACTTTGTACAGTGTTTCTGCAGCTGAGTCAGACACTGGGAACAGTAATCTTCAGTGCTGACAGCCTACGTTTACATTGGTGTTATTGTGATTATGTTAGAGAATAACTATCATTTTTGTGAGAGGCTCATGCCTTAGGACAGTGATTTGTTTAGAAAAGACAAGTGCATGGACTGGAGGCTTAGCTAAGTGCATATGTGGCTTTTGAGGTATAATCTGAATTTGATTTCCAGGACCTGCGTACGCCTACCTGTGACTATTGCTCCAGAGGATCTAGTGCATCTGTCCTCTGTGGACACCTGCACTCGCATGCACATACCCACACCCAGTCACGTGTGTTCATATAATTTAAAATGATAAAATAAATCTTTAGGGATGGAGAGAGGGCTTAGCAGTCAGGAGTATTTGCTATCTTGCAGAGGATCTGGGTTTGGTGTACTGTGTCTGCATGATGCCTCACAATTTGTAATTCCACGTCCAGTGGATCTAACACCCTCTTCTTGCCTCCAAGAACTGTGCATGCATATGGCACATTTAGATACATTCAGGCAAAACATGCATATAAATAAAACAAGAATAATTTTTCTGAAAAGAAAAACTCTTTAAAAAAAGGTAAATAAAAGTTGCTGAGAGCTGGCTCAGGGGTTAAGAGCACTAGGGGCTTTTCCAGAGGACCTGAGTGTGATTCCCAGCATCTACAGGGTAACACACATCCTTCTATAACTCCAGTTGCAGAGGATATGATAACCCTCTCTGGCCTCAGTAGGCACTGTTTGAATATGATGCACACACACACAGTCAGGTAAACACCTATACATACATACACACACATCCATACAAATTATATATGAAACAAAACAAAACAAAAACCAAAGATAATGCAAATGGATAACAGTGATAGAGCTAGCAATAAAGTTATTTTCAGTTGAGTAAGAGAACAGTTGATTTTCAAAAATTTAATTAGTTTTGGAATTATTTTTATTAGGCTTCCCATCGAATGAAAACTCCAGTCAAATACATGACCGGAACCACAGTCCTTCCATTTAATCCAGCAGCATTTGGAGAGGTAGGAATTCAGCGTCTTTCTGTAATGACTGAAAACTAACATCATACCCAAGCCGCTGTGTCTGATCTTTTTGCTTTATAGTTAAACTCATATCATTGTTTCATTGTACTTTTGGGGTATTTATTTTGGAAAAACAAGACCCAGTATTTGGTAATTTGTTTTGTTTTAATTTATAGTTAACTCAACCTTTTCTACCCACACTCAGCCCCTGGACTGGGAATCAAATGTGGGGCCTTAGACATGCCAGGGAGGTACTCTACTGCTGAGTCACACTCCTAGATTCCAGCCCAGGCAAGAGTTTTGTTTGTTTTGTTTTATTTTATTTTTTTAAAGATTTATTTATTTATTTTATGTATATGAGTACACTGTTGCTGTCTTTAGACATACCAGAAGAGGATATTGGACCTCATTACGGATGGTTGTGAGCCACCATGTGGTTGCTGGGAATTGAACTCAGGACCTTTGGAAGAGCAGTCAGTGCTCTTAACCACTGAGCCATCTCTCCAGCTCTTGTTTTATTTTTTATGACAGAACATTTGGTTAATGTTGGGCTTTTGTAGTAAGTTGGATTTAACTTCTAAAGCCAACATACTATTGAAATTGCTAGAGTTTTCAAGGTTAGAAAACAAAATAAGATTTATCACATTTTTTGAGAGGATTAACTAAGCACATCCATTAAGGTGAATTTTATGTTTTAAATTATTTAAACTGTTAAATAATAATCTTGTTTAGAGTGAGACAATGGCTAGGGACAGAATTCCTTGGTAGAATATATGCTTAGCATCTGAAAGGAAATGGCTTCAATCTCAGCATGAAGAAGAAACAAAAGTCAAGCTTTTTACTTTCCTTAAAAACATATCTGGATCTGTGAAATGTTTTAATACCTTTTGTTAAATTATAATAATTTACTTAGCATATTGAATCTTGCTTCCTGGCTTCCATTAAGATTTTGTAAAGTTTTATGAAGGAGGATGGGAACGTAAAGGTGAAAGCTATCCCTTTGGAGAATGTGCTTCCGTACTGATGTTTTTAAGAAGCTGGTGCTTGGGGCTGGAGAGGACCTGGGTTTAATCCCCAGCTCCTACATGGCAGCTTATAACTGTCTGTAACTCCATTTCCAAGGGGTCTGACATCCTCACACCAATGCAGATAAAATGAAATTAAATAAATTTTAAAAAGAAGCTGGTATTTCTCATCCTTTTTGTTTTAGATAGTTCTGTACTTGCGCATGTGCCTGGCTCACAGTGCAGGGGTGGTGCCCACCTCCCAGAGTTTGGCTGATATGCAAGATCATGCTCCTGCTATTGGACGGTACATACGAACTTTAATGTCAAGCAGCCAGGTGACAGCTTCATCTTCTAATAAGAGTGGAGAAACCAACCCTGTTCAGATCTACATTGGCCTGCTTCAACAGCTCTTAGCAGGTGTTGGAGGTAGGAAGCTAATCATACGAAGAAAAAATATTAAAACAAGTAAACAAAAAGTTAATTTTACCCTGTTCTTCAGTATTTGCTCATCTGGCTCAGTGGGTAGGTTCCAAACTCATGGTCTCACCGATGATCCTGGTTAAACTCTGTGGGCCTCAAAATAAAATAAAAAGACATTAATTTGGGAGAGATACTTGTAGGGAAGAGACGGTTATATGTGTGTATGTGTGCGATAATAGGGATGAGAGAAATAATAGAGGGTTGAGGGCTACACTAGTCAGAACATACTATATAAACATAGGAAATTATCAAAGAAGATTCAATAAAATATCTACAGAAGTATTCCAACCTTCTTGACTTCTGTAACTAAACATTGACTTTTGTTTATGTTCGAAGCCTACCTGATTGATCCTTAATATATTTTTTATTTCAGAAAGAAAATGTTGATGTAGATACATAATTTGTCTTTGAAAATGCACAAGAACAGGGCATCCTTTTGATAATTGAACTTTATTCTATATTTAAAGTGTAATCTTTTGATTTTCAGACCATAATTTGTGTTTCAGCAGTAGCCTATTTGAGAGAAATTTAGGGATTTCTGTAAAAATGAATTATCTTTCATGAATGTTAAGATGGTTCTGAATTCTTATTTAGGTTTGCCAGTCATGTACTGTCTATTGGAAGCTGTGTCAGTGTATCCAGAAAAATTGGCTACCAAATTTGTAGACAAAACAGAATGGATCAAGGTATGTCCTCATGATACGTTTTTATTTTTCTCTATGGATTCAGGTATTTCAAACTAATTGAAAGGTTTTGTTTTTCCTACCAGTCTTATGCCTTTCACTACTTTTAGGTTATTTTAAACTTTACTATAGCCAAATACTGAAAAGTATGTAAGCTAATATTTTATAATAATAGGAACACATATTTTGAAAACATACTTAAATTATATATTTGTCAATAAAACACCTCTTTTCTGTAATTGTGTACTGCCTGCTTAAATCTTCTCAATGTTCTACCCTTCTCTTGCCTCTGACAAACATGCAAAGTACATTAATAGTTTTATGGGGGGAACTTTCTGTTTTGCTTATGCACATATACTTAAAACAGTGCATTTAAAGTGTTTTTCTACCAAGAAGGATGACCATCGTGTGAATACTTCATTCCTCCTTAGAATAAGGAACAAAATACCCATGAAAGGATATAGGTACAGAGACAAAATTTAGAGCTAAGATGAAAGGATGGACTATCCAG
>NC_034595.1:12715025-12752152 GCF_900095145.1 Mus pahari | reverse complement strand
ATCCCTCACTTGATGTCCTGTCTTCCTGCTGGAGGTGGGCTCTATAAGTTCCCTCCCTACTGTCCGGCATTTCATCTAAGGTCCCTCCTTTTGATTCCTAAGAATATCTTTCCTCCCAGGCTCTCAGGGCTTCAGTCCTTTTCCCTTACCCTGGTTCCCCCACCCCCACCCCCGTGTCTCCCCCTCTATGTCCACTTTCCCTCTCAGGTCCCTCCTTCCCTCCCCACTTGTGATTGCTTTCTTCTCTCTACCAAGTGGGACTGAGGCGTCCTCACTTGGGCACTTGAGCTTATTGACCTTTTTGAGTTCTGTCGAGTGTATCTTGGGTATTCTGTACTTTTTGTTTTGTTTTGTTTTGCTAATATCCACTTATTAGTGAGTATATACCATACATGTCCTTTTGGGTCTGAGTTATATCTCACTCAGGATGATATTTTCTAGTTCCATCCATTTACCTGAAAAACTCAAGATGTCCTTGTTTTTAATAGCTGAGTAGTATTTTCTTTTTATAGCAAAGAGTTTTATTGTATTTCATGGAAGAGATGTAATAGTGAGAAAGTATACATGTAGGTTTCCCAGATGTGGAAGACACAGTGTCTATGATGTTTACAGTGCCCACCCTTATGTGGCCAGCTAGTTATGTGTTGTTCCTCCAGGGTAACATCAAAAACGTTATCAGGTTTAAAAAATAAAACTGCAAGTTAAATTTGAATTTTAGATTAGACTTTTTAGTGAAGATATGGCTCATACAGTTGTATACCTATTGTGCTTTGTAATACAGTTCTTTTTGGAAACTACCCCGAGTTACAGGAAAATCTATGGATGTGAAAATAGGAATATAGTTTGTTAAGAGATACTAGTTTTGTATTTTTCTTGAAAAAATTTGGTCTCCTAAAAGTGCTTCTTGTTTTAGAAGGGTTTTCATTCTTTGTGAATATTTTTTAATTTAAGCTAATCTTGTGAGTTTTGATCTCTTGGTAGAAGGTAAAAGTTTTCTATGATATAAAGAGAGACCAGACTATGAGTTTGATTCTAGGGCCTGTTATGCTGTGACCTATGAACAAAAAATACTGTTTGACTCCTACATTCTATGGTCTACACGATAATAATGCTTTTCACTTTGTTAAAAAAGTTTTATGCTAAATTTTGGAAACAAGACTTTGCATATGGTAGATAGGTATTTCCTCTGATCTACAACTATAGCCCCTCTATGTTTTTAAATAGTTGAAAAAAAGATAACAAGACATTATTTCATGACATAGAAAGTGTATTTCTCATTGTATTGGAACACAGCTGTGTATTATCTGTGCCTGCTTTTGTAAACTGCAGTGGCATAATGGAGTATTCTCAGCAGTGACTAGATAAAAGGTTGCTGATCTCTATTTGAAATCAACTATATTTATTTTATCTGTTTTAAAGTTTTGTATCTCTTTATGAAAATGCAACTAAACTAAGAATTTATATATAATTTTAGCTCATAAAATTTAATTAATTTTTAATTAACATTTAATTATCATTCCCCCTTCTTTTTTCTCCTTGTAGCCCTTACCATGTTCCTCTCTACCTTTCAAATTGATAGCCTCTTTTTCTTTTATTATTGTTATTTCATATATATGTTTGTGCATTTATGTATGTGTACATACACACATATTCATATAATTTGATGTTTTTTTTTTTTTAATGTGTATGTGATTTCAGGGCTGACCACTTTGTATTGGATAGGCAGTCAGGGAGCTCATCCCTGGGAGTGGCTAATTCTCCCTCAGCAATCATTGATTGCCTGTAGTTTTTTGTCTAGGGGTAGGACCTGGTAATAGTTCCCTCTTGGTGTGTTAGTCTCCGTTGATAATGTCACTGTTTTCATCTTGTTTGTTTGATCATTTTGAAGAGAGGCAGACTTGGTATTCTGGCTCTTTCAACACCCCTACCCATCAACCCTGCTGTTTGCTATTATGTGAGTTAAAGAGACAGGAACTGTGCTGCAGATGTATCCATTCATGCTGAGCTCCCCCACAATCCATTGATGTTTTATTTGCATTTCGTTCAGTCATGGTTTTTTATAATGGCCTCCATTTGTTATAGAGAGAAGCCTTCTTGATGAGACATGATAGCTGTACTTATCTCTGGGTATAGGGACAAGATTTAGAGTGTAGTTAGGAATTATCCTGGTGTAAGTGGTAAAATCTGTGACCTCACTAGTTCGAGGTAGTTGGCTAGGTTTCTGGTACCAGGGATAATTTCCCTCTTGGTGCATGGGTCTCGAGTCCAGTTAGGCACCTCTTGATTGGTGTGGTTATAGGGAGTGCAGCTGCTGCACCTTTATGCATACCTTGTCCTGCTGGTCGTTGTGATTGATAGGTGTCCAGTGGGACTGTTGTTTCCTTCCCTTGTAGCTTTCATAGTACTTTCTGGTATTGTGGAGGATGACTGCAGGAACGATTTCAGGTTAGATCCAGTTCCAGTATATTAAGCTTGTCCTTTCATAATATCATACACATACATAATACTTTCTGATATTTCTCTCCTTTACTCTCTTTTATCTTCCTCCATCCCTATTACCATCCCTTTGCCAGCCTCTTTCCCATATTTATTATTTTTGTTTCTGTTTTTTTGTAAGCATTTAGTTTAACCAAGGCCATATGTATTGTAACTGTCCACTGAAGCCTTGCAGAGTCTTTTTTTTTTTTTTTTAAATAGCTTTTTGCATTATTTTTTATGGATACTAAAAGATTGGGTGTTAAACTATTTCATTTACTTTTATAATTTTAAGTGTCAGATGTCAGCAGGAAGATGATTATGCATCATATACCTATTTCTTTTCTCTGTTGCTCAGAGTCTGATGAGTAGCAGTAAAGAAGAAATGCGTGAATTGGCCGCTTTGTTTTATTCTGTGGTTGTGTCTACGGTGTCCGGAAATGAGTTAAAGTCAATGATAGAACAGCTGATAAAGGCCACAAAAGACAATCATGTATGTTATCAGTTTATCTTCACTCTTCTTTGTTATTTAAATAACTTTATATTTTAAGAAAACACAGGAACCTGTCTCTGAAGTCTAGGCACTGTTATGAAGATTTTAACAACTAGAAAAAGGACTTTTCATTGTATTTTGTTGGCAGTACAGAGAAGAGAAATTATCCTTGAACATTATGATAATTAGCTATATAGTGATATAAATAAGACAGAATCATGGGTGGAAGTGATGCCCAATGGTTAAGGACACTGGCTGCTCTTTGAGAGAGCCTGGGTTCAATTTCTAGCACCCTCATGGAGATTCAAAACCATATGTAACTCCATGTCAAAGGAGGAGAAGACAACTTCTGGTTCTGGAGGCACTGCATGAGCGTGATACAAAAGTATCCATTCAGGCAGACACTCATAAACTAAAAATTAAATGAGGAAGTATAAGGACTATAGAAGCTTACTTTAAAAGTCCCTGTTCCATAGATGGAGGTTATATGAAATTAAGGTATCTAACTCTGTATGTCAGTAAAGATTGAGCTTAATTTCTCAGCATTCTTATGCTAGAAATTCTTGTTATAAATTGCCATTGCCTTATTTTGATTCATTGGCTTCAAGTAGAGGCCAGAGTAATCATTTTCTTTTTTAGCCTTAGGTTTATCAGGGGCATTATTCTAACAAGTTATTTCAGTGTATCTTTTCATGTGTGAAAAAGAAACAGTGCTGTCACATTGTTAAATTCAGAGCCCCGAGGTACAACATGGATCCTTGCTTGCCTTGGGATTCACTGTTGGAAGATACTTGGCTAAGAAGAGAGTGAGGATGGCAGAGCAGCATGACCTGGAGACAGATGCTGACCTCTTGCCTGAGCAAGAGGAGATCATTCGGAGTGCTACAGAAACAATAGGTCAGTGTGTGAACTGGTTTGCTTGGCTGCTTCAGACTTTGAATTTTTTTTTTAATTTTAATAAGGTATTTTTGTTTCTTCTTGTAGCACTTTAAAGGAACAAGCTTTTCTATAAAATAATTTTTGTTTTTAGTAAAAATGAAAATCTGTGTGTGTGTGTGTGTGTGTGTGTGTGTGTGTGTGTGTGTGTATGTATGTGTGTGTTTAACATGTTTTTATATTTTGGTGCCACTTATGGGGAAAACGCTAACATTCAAGGACACTAAGCCTTATTGCCATGGTGTCTTATTAGTACATAAATGTCAACAAGTGGTCAATCAAAAAGCATTATAGACCTTGATTTTCTGATGCTGCCTTAAAAAAATTAATTGGTTTACATCATAAGAATAATTAGTATGTCACTCTTGTATCTAAATATTCTTACAGGTTCATTTTTAGACAGTACATCACCTCTGTTGGCAATTGCTGCCTGTACAGCCCTGGGTGAAATTGGCAGAAATGGTCCTCTTCCGATCCCCAGTGAAGGATCTGGATTTACTAAACTGCACCTGGTAGAAAGCTTACTCAATAGAATTCCTTCTAGTAAAGAAACAAACAAGGCAAGCCTTTTATTTCTTTCCCTTCTATAATTCTATGTTTTCTATTCATAGTTGTATAAACTAACAAAACCAAGTTATTATGATTATAGTCATCTTTCTATATTCATCCATGCACACTGCAGCTAGAGTAATGTTTTACTAATGTGTTAAAAAATGATAAAGATGAAACTTTGATAAACTTTGCATTTGCTTTTGAATCAGGAAGACTGTATAAACTAGTTTGTATGTTATCTTTTGACCTAGTTATTCTAATGCCTTAACAGTTAGGCTTTCAGTAAAATTAAAAATTCATTGAAGAATTATTTTTGTCATACAAAAGCTGGATAATATAATAATCAGTTTTCACGATTTGTATAATTTTAGGGCAGTTCTAAATCTTATTTTTCTTACAGCCAGTTTCTTTTGAAGCAGAATGAATAATCTGAGGGAAAGAACAGTTGCAGTTTTTTAAGTTGAGATAATTGTTTTTATAGACTTTATGACATTCTTTATAATTAAAGTACCTGATGTTGAAGAGGAAGATAATTTAATGAGTAAAAAAGTACCAGTTTGCTATAAGTTAAAAAAAATTGCAATTATATTCTTGGTTTAGCTGTTACTTAAAACCAAAATAATCACAGCACATGGTTTTCTTTTTAACCAGTCATCATCAGCCATTGATGAGTACTGCAGTGTGCTCATGGGGTACGCTATAAGTTTCTCATGTATTCAAACTAAGACTTTAAAAAGATAGAGTGAAATAGGCATAGTTGTCATTTCTCTGTGAGATGACACAGAGTTTCAGAGAGTTGATATAACCTGCCTAAAGGCTACTAGGTAGTAGAGATAATTTGTTCCTGGGTCCTCTGGGCTTGTAAACCACATTTGCAACCTTGACAGTTTAAATGATAAGCCTAAGGCTTTCTCTTTAGTTTTAATTTTTGTAGGTATGGGTACTTAATGGGCTCAATTTTCTGTTGTTTTTAATGTCTTGTAGATATAATCTTGTAAAATTGGGTGCTTTTGTAACAACATAGGCATCAGTCTATGAGACAGATAGCCCCTGTCATCTTGGGAGTACTGTTTTGATATAAAGCTGCTATTCGTTTAAAATTTAAAAAAAAAAAAAAAAAAAAAAATCTGTGCTCTTCCAGATGAAAGAACGAGCAATCCAAACCCTGGGCTATTTTCCTGTCGGAGATGGGGTTTTTCCCCACCAGAAACTCCTTTTGCAAGGTCTGATGGATTCTGTGGAGGTATTTATAGTTTTAATTATTCAAAGAAAATGCATTTTTAGTTGTTTTGCTTATTGTCAGATTTTAGAATTTTGTTATTGAGAGGTTATAAATTTACTTTGTGTCTGTGTGTCTGTGTTATCACTTGCATGCAGTGCCCACAGAGACCAAAAGTGGGCATTGGATCCCCTGAAACTGTAATTACAGATGGTCATTAGTTACCATGTTGGTGCTTGTCTTAGTCAGGGTTTTTATTCCTGCACTGTAATGGGTTCCTGAGTGGGAGGCTGGAGCTGTATGGGAGGAAACAGCGAGAGAAGAAAGAGACCAAGACAGATTTCTGATCAAGGCCCAATGTTTACTAAGATTCTGCCATGCCAGGCTTCTTGATGCTTTGTTGCCAAGTTGTTAGCACTAGTCTGCTAAAGCTGTCAGCACCAATTCCACAGGTTGTCAGCTATCTCAGGAATATCTCAGGCAGACAGGTTCAGCCTCTCAGGGGTAGGGTGTCTTGGAGAAGAGCAGCAGCAGAGGAACAGAACAATAGAACCATCTAGGTGGGAAGACTCCACCCTAGGTGGTCTCATTCACAGTGGCAGCAAGAGTCAGCCTGCTCAAGGCTGGGGGAGGCTACACTGCACAAACATGATCAAGAAGCAAGTTGGAGAGGAAAGGGTTTATTCAGCTCATAGTTCTGCATTGCTGTTCATCACTAAAAGAAGCCAGGACTGGAACTCAAGCAGGTCAGAAAACAGGAGCTGATGCAGAGGCCATGGAGGGATGTTACTCACTGGCGTCCTTCCCCTGGCTTGCTTAGCTTGCTTTCTTATAGAACCCGAGACTGCCAGCCCAGAGATGGCACCACCCACAATGCCCCCCCCCCCATCACTAATTGAGAAAATGCCTTACAGCTGGATCTCATGGAGGTATTTCCTCACTTGAAGCTCCGTTCTCTGTGATAACTCTGGCTTGGGTCAAGTTGACACAAGTTGACAGTACTGGAGACTGAACCTGGGTTCTCTGGAAGAGTAATCAGTATTCTTAATTACTGAACCATCTTTCCAGTCCATACTCTGAGGTTTTTTTTTTTTTTTTTTTTTTAAATTAAACATTTGTTTCTTTATCAAATATTTAGTTTTTAAATTAAACATTTGTTTCTTTATCAAATATTTAGTTTTGAGTTTTAGCTTTAGGCTTGTTACTGTGTTAGACATAGCTCTATAAATTGCTTGTCTGGAAAAGACTCATTGTTTTTTAGTGAACCATGGTATAGTATAAATAGAAGAAACCATTTAGCCATCTGTGGAGACTGTGGGTTCCTACTCTAGTTGCTCTTGAGTTGCTAATGCCTAATGTGGGAAAAGTACTCTACTTAGTAAATTCTAATGTGTCTTAGCATGACCTAATCTTTCCTCCACCCACATTAGAGGTGATCCTTCACATTTTCTCATATTTTGTATGCCAGCCTCTTTGCTCTGACCTTTTGAAAACCTTGTACTTATTTTTCAGATTGTTGTTATGCTCATGGTAAACCTTTTTTGTAGTGGCATCATCACACCTTTTAACCATACATGGAAGGCAGGGTCTGCTTTGCTCATCATTATACAAGTGTCTAGCAGTGTGATTGCAAAGGTAGATTCTCATAAATATTGGTAGAAGTAAGTGAATAGGGATAGATTTGCAGAGAATGAAGGAGAATACTAATACTAGGAGTGTGTGATTGTGTCCAAGAATTCTGGTATAATCTGCTTGAAGGGGAAGTTACTGCTGAGCCTTGAAGGATGAGAAAGGAGATAAATGTTAGTTGAGGATAAGATGTAAGGATTGATATTACTGAGTAAGAGAACTGGTGTTGAAGTTCAAGTTTAGATCCTTTTGATTGTCCTCTGTTGGAGAGTGAATCCAGGGCCTTGCCCACACTAAGCATATGCTCCTCTGTTGAGCTGCTTCCCCATTCTTGTATAATGTTTTCAAAGAGTTATACTAATGCCATCATCCCCAGATGCCTGATGTCTTACTTACTTTTCAATTGCTTTGACAAAACACCACAACCAATGCAACTTGCAGAAGAAAGTTTATTTGTGGCTTACAGTTCAGAGTGTGAGTTCATGACTGTCATGGTGTCAGGCAGGTAGGCACTGGAGCAGTAGATGAGAGCTCATGTCCAAATCCATAAGTCCTGAGTTAGAGAAAGCTAACTTGGGATGGCCTAGCTCCAAAGCCCACTCTCAGTGACACACTTCCTTCAACAAGGCCATGCTTCTTAATCCTTCTCAAACAGTTCCACCAACTGAGGACCAAACATTCAAATATATGAGCCTATGGGAGTGATTCTGATTCAAACCATCATATCAGTTTAATTGTAACCTCTTGGGAAAAAGCTTACGTTTGCTGCCGCCCCTGCTACCTCCTCTTCCTCTTCCTCTTCTTCTTCTTCTTCTTCTTCCTCCTCTTTTTAAATAATGCCAATTCCAGTTGTATTTAAGTTAATGAAAGCTCGTTAGACTTTATTTATTTATTTATTTATTTATTTAATGTGCATTGGTGTATTGCCTACCTGTATGTCTGTGAGGGTATCAGTTCTCCTGGAGCTGGAGTTGCAGGCCCTTGTGAACTGGCATGTGGGTTCTGGGAATTGAACCTTGGAAGCCAGTGCTTTTAACTGCTAAACCTTCTCTCCTGCCCTCATTGTTGGATTCTTTTTTTTTTTTTTTTTTTGGTTTTTTTTGAGACAGGGTTTCTCTGTTAAACTTGGATACTTTTATCATTCCTAAATGCAACTATAAAGTTTTGATTTTATATGTGTGTGTATATATGAATTATGGTATCAAAAATAGGAAGCGTGTAATTAACATGTAGGTAAACAAATCAATCATTAAATTCCTGATGAAGATTCTTAAAATATCTTTTCTCAGCTCTTAAGGTCCCCAGAGAAGCTTTTCACCAGAGATGATGAGATCTAAAACCTTCAGCCCTATTTTTCTAGATTAAGAAGCACTAGATGGATGTTCCATGAAGATTGACACCCTAAATTAAGAATTACAGTGGCCTAACCTTCAGTTTTGTATAGTCAGCATGCTTATGTTCCACATGCGCATTCCATTCTTTATCAAATCCTTATTTTTTTATGCTAAAATGTTTGATAGTAAACAGGAAAACGCCAGAGGGCACCAAGGCAGATCTACTTCCATGTTGAGACAATGACTGCTACTTGTAAAACATCATCAGAATTTCTAAATGAAAATGTAAATATTTGAGTATGTAACTGTACAGAATTCTTAATGTTTGGTTTTTGAAATAATGTCAAGTTTACAGTTACATTTTAAGAATAATACAGAGAACTTCTGTGTACCCTTTGATGTAAATTTACCAAGTTTTAGCATTTTATACTTGTTTTATCATTCTTTTTTCAGGACCTTTTGGAAGAGCATGAACAGTTTTTATAAAAATATAGTGGCCATTGTTATAGTGAAAGTGTTATTTAAATTAACATCATTTAATCCTTACAGGCTGATGAGGTGAATGATGATATTGTGCTCATTTAACAGTGAAGTTCTTGAGGCCCAGGGCAGTTTAGATCAGACATGTGAGAGACTGAGCTTTATAATATGCATTGATGTCTCTGAGGCTTTACCTTTGAATTATCCCAACCTCTTATATAAACCTAACATGGTTCCAAAAATTAAAAATCACTGCATAGCGATTGTGTGCTGAGGGTGAGAAGCCATTTCCTGAAGATAAGAAATCTGTAACTCCTCCTTAGTTCTCCAGTCCTTTATTTCATCATCTTTTGCATCACTGACTTAGCTTCAGTGTGGCCAAAAATAAAATAAAGCCTGCTGAGAGGTAGGGTGTCAAGCAGCTCTTTTATAGAAATGGATATTTCTCTTTCCTTCATTGTAGGCCAAGCAGATTGAACTTCAGTTCACTATTGGTGAAGCCATTACCAGTGCTGCAATAGGAACTAACTCTGTGGCTGCCCGAGATGCCTGGCTGGTGACTGAAGAGGAATATATACCTCCTGCTGGTATCAAATACTTACC
The DNA here is from genome assembly GCF_900095145.1 of Mus pahari. Lineage (NCBI taxonomy): Eukaryota > Metazoa > Chordata > Mammalia > Rodentia > Muridae > Mus > Mus pahari. The sequence continues at coordinate 12,742,431 of NC_034595.1, read as the reverse complement.
TAATTGATTTGCAGTTGCAGAGTGGCTTTCTTCTCTATTAGTTGCAAAAGTAATGTTTTCCCCAAATATTGATACATGCCTTACTGATTTGGTCTGCCAAGAAGGATTAAAGAAGATTGAACATAGCTGGGCATGGTGGTGCATGCCTTTAATCCTCGCATTCAGGAAGCAGAGGCAGGAGGATCTTTGTGAATTCAAGGCCTGCCTAGTCAATGTTGAAAGTTCCAGCCAGAGCTATGTAATGAAATCCTGTTGGGGGGCATGAGGGGGAGGGAGAAAAGAAAAAAAAAAAAAAAGGAAAGATTGAACATGAAAATGAGAACTTTCTCAGCCTCTTGTGTCTAATTCCTTACTACATAATGAGCCTTCTCTGTCCTCTGCTAGTCCTGGAAGTACAACAGAATTTAGTTACTGTGTCATTTGAGAGAACATACATGTATGTGGTTCTTGAGCATATGGTAACAGATACAAAGATTTCAGACTAAGATGATGTGTGCTTGTAATCCCTGCACTTGGAAAGCTAAGGTAGGAGGATTGCAAGTTGGAGAACATGTGGGTTATGTAATGATATCAGAGCCAGTCTGGGCTACACAGTGAGACTTTTATCTCAAAAACAAAGCAAAACAAAACAAAACTACCAATAACAAAAGAAAAATAATACAAGGTCTAGTGAGAACTCTCAGCAAGTGTTGCCAAGTTTGATGACCTGCATTCTATCCCTGGACCCTATGGTGTAGGAGCAGCTTTTGCAAAGCTGACCTGTGACCTCTGACCTCCACATGCATGCTGTGGCATGTGCTCTCATGTATGTGCACATATGTGTACATGTACACAAAAAATGTGAAGAAGCCTAATGTTAATTAAAGTAAAAACAATAGTGCAAAACAAAAAAATCCAAAACACAGACACAAATATTTTTTTCAGTTGATTTAAATTAAGAATTAAAATATATTTTAGTATCAAACCAGGATTTTTGTTTTTACTCTTTAAAGCTAAAAGAAAAATCAGAAAGTATTTGTATTTTATCTTCTTAGCTGGGAAAATTGAATAAGAATATTTCCATGGTAACGGTACTATTGTGAATTGTATCCATAGTGAAAATAGTTGCTGTACTTAGTATTATAGCTAACATTTAACACTGTAGTAATATCTCCATCTACTATTTTGTCATCTGTCATAGCGAGACTTTAAAAGAAATAGGGAAAAAGTTTTTTTAGTAGTATATGTAGGGTGACTGTACTGTGATTGGTGGAAGCCAAACTAGTTCTCTGAGGCTTCTGTTTGAATACATATACGGTAAAGCAAGCCAGCATTTTGTTGGGATTGCGAAACTGTGAAGTAATGGGGAAAGAGACAAATATGTTATAGCTGGACGAGGAAATGAAATCCAAAGTTATTGATCAGTCTTTAGATGGAAGTTTAGTTTAGAAAGATTTAATAAAAAAATTTGCTGAGATTGAAGAGACTAGGATACATGTTTTATCCAATAAACTAGAGTCATTTGAATAATTTACAAAGATTATTTAGCTTACATTAGCTTCTGGACATTCTTGGTCACTTGGATTTTAACATTGGGTTTTTGTGTGATTGTTGATGTAAGTATGATTTTTAAGAAAATTATATTTGGGTATTTTAATTGTAATCTTTCTTTGCTTATTCCTCAGGTGCCAAAGTGAATGATGTTGTCCCATGGGTTTTAGATGTTATTTTAAATAAACATATCATCAGCCCCAACCCACATGTGAGGCAAGCAGCCTGCATCTGGCTCCTTTCTCTTGTGAGAAAACTAAGTACCCACATAGAGGTGAAGGTGAGTTTTATAATATTCATTGGATATGTGATGAACTCTGTAAAGATCCCAAAGTGTTTATGAATTAAAAGCAGGAAGAAAGTGTATGAAGTATGGAATCATTAAAAAGTAGCAGAAATTTTGAAATAATTACTATGTGAGACACTGAAGGATGATGATTTGATTAATACTGGCAAGAACATGATCTAAATGTGAAGATGTAAAACCAGAATGGATAAGAATGGGCAGGCTCATATTCGGACAGTGGTCAGTCTGAATTCTTAGACAACCTGTGTATGGTACAAGTTACGGTGATATGGACGCCTGTAATATTAACTACATGGAAAGGTCATGACTGCCTTGGTCCTAAGACTCTCTGGCCTCAGTGTGCCTTACCAGCAAGATGCTTGTTTTCCTGAAGAGGAGGTAGGATTTCAGAGCTCTAATGCCTTTACTTTTCTTTCAGTCCCATCTTAAAGAAATTCAGAGCGCATTTGTTTCAGTTCTGTCAGAAAATGATGGTAAGTTGTTGGTAAATATTTGATTTGTCACCTTCAGTGTACTTTTATTTTAAATTTTAAAAGTGTGAGGGAATGAATTATACCACAAAAACCTTTGAGCCATGTGACTAAAACAAAACTAGCCACGGCCTTTAAGCCCAGCATGTGGGAGGTGAAAGGCAGAAGGACCGTGAGCGTCAGGCCATCCTGAGTTATAGATAGTAGGGCTTTCTGCAATAAAATTAAAAATTAATTTTTTTAATATTAAAGGTAATTATATTAAAGCAAAAGCCAATGTTAACTACCACAGTGCCATGTTCAAATGTAGAAATAGATATAAAGATATAAAGAGGAAATAGATATTCTTTTTTATACATAAATTAGAACTTTACATTTTTTAAATGGAGCTTAGGCTTTAACATTAGTGTTAAAGTTTTCCTACTTTGAATTACTTTTCCCTCTTTGATTAAAGCTAGGAGAAGTTGAATATGTTCGAAATTTAAATAATAGCTTTAAAACATTTTATTCAAAACACATGGACTAGTTTTGCCTCTATTTTTCTAAAATTGGATATGGGTGTCTCTCTAGGAGAGTATTTTATCTCTAATATAAACAATATATGTTGATACTCTGATACCGTGGTTTTTATAGTGGCACTGTAGTTCATTGGTATTTTATTAGTTTATGGTCATGATTCTCATCTTTATTAATTGAGGATGTCTTATTCATTGACTTGATTTAGGTAATTGAGAGTGCTTCTAATTTTTATATCTTTACTTTTGTAGCATTTTAGAATAAAGAGAATTACTTGAAAGAAAATAATTGGCCAGGAAACACATTTCTTTTAGAATAGTATAATCTTGTCTACCTTTATTGTAGAACTCAGCCAAGATGTTGCCTCAAAGGGTCTTGGGTTGGTTTATGAGCTGGGCAATGAAGAAGATCAACAAGAATTGGTGTCTACACTTGTAGAGACACTTATGACTGGCAAAAGGTATAGTGAATTTAACATTTCAGCTATGAATACTTAGGACATTGGGAATATGACATGCAAGAAGGATAGTTCCACCTTCTACTTATTAAGGCATTACATATCAATGATTGTAAACAGTTTTAATTATCCCAGTGTATACTGTTTACTTCAGAAAATTTCAAACTTGAATGGTCCTATGATAGTTAAAGCATTGGATTAGAAAACATTTTAATACCTTTGGCTAAATAAAGTTAAGGTGTGATATGAAGAAACTTGAACGTCATTTATAGTCTAAGGTGGATGAGTACATGGAGGGAGATTGGTTTTGTAATTGCTTGCTGCTTTCTCTTAGTTACTTCCTTGAAGGAAGGATAGTTTTTATGTGTGACACATTGGCTGTAAGTAATCTGAGAAATTTTTTGCTTATATTTGATTTTAGAAAATTTGCAGTCTGGTAGGAAAGAATAGTTTTATATCTTTTATACACTAGACACAGGTTTTATCAGTTTGCAAATGGATTGTATCCAATTGTTTATTGTTGGTATGGAAAATTTGAAGCTAATTTAAATTCTTTTTGATTTGTTTTAGAGTCAAACATGAAGTTTCTGGAGAGACAGTGGTATTTCAAGGGGGTGGCCTTGGCAAAACACCTGATGGGTAAGTGTGCTAAATCTAAACATATTGATCAACTAAGAGAGAATAGGAATGTTGTTTGTTGATGGATAAATAAAAAATGGCATGGAAAAAACCCTACTGTCTTAGATTAGGTTCTCTTGGCCTCTGAGATAGAAATTTGTATGCTGGAAGATTATTGGAGAACACTCTTAGGATTGTCTTTGGGAGCAGTGAGCAATGTTGGCCTGAAACCATACCTCACTGGACACTGGACTCCTGAGGAACTTCAGGCTAGGATGGCGTGGCCCTTCAGGGGTGTCGGCCTCAAGCCACAGAGCCTGGGCCTCTTGCCATACTCCTTAGACTTTTATGCCTGGCCAGTGAGTAATCATTTGTGGCAGGCTGCTTTGTGGGAGGCCATGACCTCAAAGACTAAAGTTAGTTCTCAGACTGATACTAAGTCTAGAACTGTCTGCTTCTAGGAAGCTGAGTCCTGAGTAGACATCTTGCAACATAGAACTACATTCAATTCATCTAATTTTTTTCTGGGAATACTTTTTGTGTTTGACTAGTCTGCCTGTTTTGTATTTTAAATTAATTTTGATGTTGTCCCTCTTTCATTATTATTTCAGTGTAGTTATATTATCATTTTTTTCTCTAAGAGTTGCCAGGAAACATATGCCACTTGCTCTGTCTTCCTGTGACATTTGGAACAAGAGAATATTGCAGGTGGTTTATCTGTCCTGTGCTATCCTATATCTTACTGTTTTCATATTCAAAGTTCTTTTTATTTGCTTGTTTTTCTAAATTCTTTCTGAGCTTTTCCCTTTGTTTTCTTTTTTCTCCTCTTTTTTGGGTGGACAAGGTCTCATTATTTTTGTTGTTCTTAAACTAGTTGGCTCAATTGAATCCTCTGGTACAACTACAGCAGTACAAACCACTGTACTTGGCTTCTTTACGAATTTTAAAAAAATGCTAATTTTTCACAAAATGCTATATTATACCTAGAGGAAATTTAGCATAGAGAGATTTTCAAATCACTCATGGCTATGAGAGATTGCATACAGCATGATAAACTTTCAAGTTGTCTCCAGAGCCACCAAGAGCTTCACTTCCATGGAACATTCAGGCACATTTTAGGTATCGTGTTCTTTATTAAATAACTGATAAAAAGCAATGGAGAGTCCATCTGGCTTACAGTTGGAGGCTGTAAAGTCTGTCACAGAAGAGAAGGAATGGCAGTAGATGGCTGTGTGGTTACAGGGGACTCTGCCTCCTAACCGCCTTCCTCCATACACCAAGGATCCACCTCTTACAGCTCCTGCTGCCTTCCAAAACAGTGCCATGAACGGGGAGCCATAGGCTCAAACACTTGACCCTATGGGAGGTATTTCATAGGTAATTTGCAACAGATATTTACTGGAAGAAAGATTTAGAAATTACTGATAATTGAGGTATACAGCTTTTTATATTCTTCTCAAACTAGTTTTCAGTCTCCTCAGTGATGATTGTGGTATTAATAACTGAGGAAAATACAATTTAAAAGAACCCTGTAATATTGATGCTGAAATTTACGTCAGGCCAAAGATAGCTATAAAGATATTTTATTGTGTATTTCTTTTTGTTTGTTTCTAAGTCAAGGCCTTTCTACTTACAAGGAGCTTTGCTCTCTGGCAAGTGATCTCAGTCAGCCAGATCTGGTCTATAAATTTATGAATCTGGCAAATCATCATGCAATGTGGAACTCCAGGAAGGTAAGTTGTTACTTTATTTCATTTCTTCAATTTTTGCTGGAGAACAAACTCAGGGCATCATGTATACATGACAAGTGCTCTACTACTGAATTATATACCCCTGTCTCTTACTGAGTAGTTATTCTTTTATTTACTCCAAAACCAAACTTGTTACATTAGCCTTGTAGTGCCAGTTCATGTGTAGTTAATTTTGAAAATCTGTACCTGAGAGCCAGGTTACCACATTAGTCATTATTTGGTAAAGCTGGAATACTAAGTAATGTTCTATTTAGGGATAAATTTGAGAAAGAATATTTGAAGCCTTTTTGTATTTACTATGTTAACATTTTATTATGACAGTCATGTATAGTTAGTCTTTATTATTTTCAGGGTGCTGCTTTTGGTTTTAATGTAATTGCTACCAGAGCTGGAGAACAACTGGCTCCTTTTCTGCCTCAACTAGTTCCTCGACTTTATCGTTACCAGTTTGATCCCAACCTTGGAATTCGACAGGCTATGACAAGCATTTGGAATGCATTGGTCACCGACAAGTCAATGGCAAGTATTTGTGAACATGTGTGTTAGGAAAACTCTGTAACTTGCCTGTGGCACCACATAGGATTTAAACCAAACACCCGTTGCCCCTTGTATATTTATTTCCTTCCATTGCTTGTTTGCTTTTTCTTTCAGTGATTCTGTAATATTTCCTGAGATCTCAAAAATGAAGGCAATCATAATGTTCACTGGTTGGATAGATAGTTAAAAGAACAATAGTCTAACCTCTGGATATGATCTCTACAGGTTCTCCCTCCTCTTTGTTGGGCATTTCAGCTCAGCTCATCCCTGTTGGGTCCTGGGAGCCTCTTACTTTCCTGACATCTGGGGCTTTCTGGTGGCTACCCCAGTGGGAGGAGAGGCCCATGGTCCTGTGAAGGCTCGATGTCTTAGTGTAGGGGATGCCAGAGTCACCAACCTGGGTGGGTGGGTGGGTGAGTACCCTTATAGAAGCAGGGGGAGGGGGAAGAGATGGGGGGTGCGAAGGGGAAACTGGGAAAGGGAATAACAGCTGAAATGTAAATAAATAAAATACCCAATTAAAAAAAAAGAACAGTAGTATATTCACACAAATGGAGTACTACATGTTTACAGGGATCACTGATGCCATGGAGAGTGGGTCACAAACATGCTTAAAGAGTTATTTTAGTTGGGAAGACAGACAAAGAAATAGTTAATTGCCTACATTGTTTTCCTTGGTTCTGTAATCTGACTGTTGGTTGCATTCAATCCTCCTTTCAGATGTGAAGGTTTCTCGGGAAGAGCCTCTGAATACTGTTGTCCTCTTAGCTTTCTTTTACTAACTCCTGGGCACATAAACCTTCCATTTACTGTAATGATATTACTCAGTTCTTCACTGGACCTGTACTCCATCCCTATTTACAGACTTAACTTCCTGCCTCATGCCTTCACTGGGCTGTTACTCACATGTACCATAAATGTAACATGTCCAGTTAAAAGCTGAAAAGAAAAGACACCTTTCCTTTGTTCTCATTGTTCATGTATTTGTCCAAGCCAGAAAACTTGATATCTTCTTTTTTTGTCTGTGTCTTATTTTTTTCCAATTTTTATTAGGTATTTACTTCATTTACATTTCAAATTCTATCCCCAAAGTCCCCTATACCCTCCCCCCACCCCCCCGCTCCCCAACCCACCCACTCCCACTTCTTGGCCCTGGTGTTCCCCTGTACTGGGGCATATAAAGTTTGCAAGACCAAGGGGCCTCTCTTCCCAATGATGGCTGACTAGGCCATCTTCTGCTACATATGCAGCTAGAGACATGAGCTCAGGGAGTACTGGTTAGTTCATATTGTTGTTCCACCTATAGGGTTGCAGACCCCTTCAGCTCCTTGTACTTTCTCTAGCTCCTCCATTGGGAGCCCTGTGTTCCATCTGATAGCTGACTGTGAGCATCCACTTCTGTGTTTGCCAGGCACTGGCATAGTCTCACAAGAGACAGCTATATCAGGGTCCTTTCAGCAAAATCTTGCTGGCGTATGCAATAGTGTCTGCGTTTGGTGGCTGATTATGGGATGGACCCCTGGGTGGGGCAGTTGTCTGTGTCTTATAATGCCCCCACTCTCACATCAAATTTAGCAGCAGTTTCTGTTGATTCTGCTTTATCATGTGTTCCTTGAATCTGCTCCTGTCCCTGATTCTTCCTGATGAGTAGATCACCATCATCCTTTTCTTCTCTTTGTCGCGTGTTTAATTATCTATATAGCAGCAAAAGTGGTTTTAATATTACAAATTGGATTTTGGTTAAAATTCTTAAATGGATTTTTTTTGTTGTTCACATTTCCCGCCCCCCCTCCCCCCAATATTGGAATTTGATCCTAGGTTCTTAAATGTGCTAGGCAGGTGTTCTACCACTGACATTTCCTTTAAAAAAAAAAACAAAAACTTTTTTTGATACAAGATCTTGATCTGTTTCAGGCTGGGTCCAAACCTTTTTGTTTGCCTCAGCCTCTCAAATAGCTTAGGTTATAGGGGTGCACAGCTACTTTTAGCTTGTAGTCTACTGTTCCAAATTAATCTACCATTAACTTGTTATCACCAAAGCTTAGATCAAACTCACTTTTCTCCTGAACCATTGTATAATACTTACTTTTGTACCAGAGTGCAGACCAGTGAGATACCATCTTGCCATTGAAGTCCAGTGTAATAGAGCAGTGCAGTAATCAGTTGTCGGATATGATTTACCTTAAGAGGATGCTGTGGGAACATGGAAAACAGTCAGTAGGCCAAAATTCTCTGAGTGGTGGTCACTCCCAATTGCCATGGACAAAAGGTTGGACTGCAGAGGTATTATATGCATGCCAAGGAACAGAACTGAGACTAATGAGAAGCCAGAGTGGCAAGATGAGTCACAGTGGGCTTTGTGTTGTATAAAGCCCACGTGATTAGACTTTATTCCCATACACTATGGAAAAGAATCTTCTATCAAGTTATTGCAAAATGGTGAGAGATTTGCAGATTGAGAGGCCCAGGGTCACTTTAATAATAAAGTGATCAGTGTTGATGGAAGGCAAATAATGGATTGTTGGATTTTACGGTTTTCATTTTATCCTTTTGCTTTCATTAGGTGGATAAATATTTGAAGGAAATTCTTCAAGATTTGATTAAAAACCTTACCAGCAACATGTGGCGAGTTCGAGAATCCAGGTATCACTTGGAAACTGATTAGCCAGATAGAGCTGGAAAATTTCCCTTCAAACTTCTAAGAATTTTTTTTATATAGTGAAACAAAATTTAAGTTAAAACCATCATATTTTTAGTTGAGTTCTTTAACATTAAACTCTACTTGATTTTCTTAAATTAGTTTATATAAATATTATATTAAAAATTTGTGATCATTTGTTAAATTGGTAGACATCAAGTTGTATAATTCATGGCTTTATATTGTAGGGAGTATTTATATATGCAGTTTGTACACATTCAGTGCTTGTTATGTACTTGGTAAGAAGCCAGACATTGAGAGCACATAGTTGAGTTAAAAGTGATGTATTGGTGTATCATTTAAAGGGACTGAATTATAGTTGTAGAAATTGTCATTAGTGATTTGTGTTATATGTGATAGATATATTTGAGGTAATACTAGAATAATCATGATTGTCTTAGGGTGAGAGGTTAGGACTAGAAATATATGTAGGAGTCTATTATTGTTCAGTATGACTGTTTAATACTGGATTTACTTGATCATTTATTTGAAATCAAGTTTTTATTTTCAGCTGTTTAGCTCTCAATGATTTATTGAGAGGAAGACCTTTAGATGACGTCATTGACAAACTTCCAGAAATGTGGGAAACACTTTTTAGAGTACAAGATGACATTAAGGTATTATAGAAGTAAATCTACATTTATTTATGTTTGTATATAAACTGGAATCATTAAAATATACTATAGCTTTTTTAAATGTATGTGTTTCAAAATTCCCCAGATAGACAGTTTTAGGAAATTGCTTTTTTTCTAAATTTCTGCTTTGATGTATATGTAAAAATAAAAGTTTGGTTATCTTTAGGTCTCAACTGAACTGACTTAAAAGTGGTGGCTACAGCCTTCCTTTTTTTAATAAAAATTTCATGATGCTGTAGAATTAGGAGCAAATCCCCATTTTGAAGTAATTCATAGTGAGTAAAGTTTTAAAGTTTAGGCATTCATTTCCAAATACTGTGATTAATGCAAAAATATATCAATTTTTCTAGGTTATTTTACTTATTACTAAAGTTGGATCTATACTAAAGGATCTAAAGCCTGGACTGTCGGAATTTGAAACTATTTTGACATTCTTAAAATTATAGACTGCTAGGCTTTTCTTTCTTGTTGCTTTATTTATTCATTAGGAAATTTTAATTCTTTTAGACTCTTGACAGAGATTTTCTTTATGTATTTGCTTTTATAGCACATCTTATTTTTGACTGTTATAGTTAATAGCTATAATTTTACATGGTCAAAAATAGATCATATATACATGTCTTTCAATGGGCAAAGAGTCTTAACAGAACAACATTTATTTAATTTATTGAAAATTATGTTTTGCTATTTTATATTAGGATCTAATTAGAGAATGGATAAGAATGAGTGCTGTGTAATATGTATAATGGTGGGCTTTTTTCGTTTCTTTAGGAGTCTGTACGGAAGGCAGCAGAACTAGCTCTGAAAACTCTGAGCAAGGTGAGAAACTCATCTCACAGTAAGATACAGTAGGGTAGGGTTCACCATGAGCTTGACAGTGCTTTTTTATTTTTTATTTTTTCATATGAAGCAGTGTTGCCTTGTAATTGGCTTCTTGTGTAGTTTACTGATCTTAACAGTGAATAAGAAAGTGGTTCTCATTATAATATGTTTAGTCTATATGTGTAGTGTATCTTGAACACCTTTTACATTTGGTTCCTTAAATGGTAAGCATCTGTAGGACTCCATATGAGGTGTATCTTTGCTTTGACCCTGAAGAACATGTGACTCACGTAAATGAAGCAATATATGTCTTGCTTTTAACACCTTTTCCAAATTGAGAGGTTGGCAAATTTTTTGAAACTATAGTTTGCCCCTTAGACTTAATTTTGTAATTTACACTCTAATGCTTAATTGTCATCAACCACATTACAGAGTAATAAAAGAATGTTTTAAATCCTAGTGCCTTTCATGTCTAGGTTTGTGTTCTTTATCAGAATATTTTACTGCAATCTGTAGTGGTGAAATGGTTATATACACAGAACATTTTTAAAAAGTGCTTTCTTAAGTATTTTTCACCCTTTATTTCTCACTCTACAAATTAGAAAGTCAAAAATTAAAGAACAGAATATATTATCAGATTTTCTGTTTAGATACAGCAGTCCTCTTGGACTCAGTACTGGTCATGCCTCTGTCTCCCTACAACCCCATAGTGGTAAAGAAAGTAAACTCATTTTTCATTGCTGATAGTGACATTAAAAAACAAACAAACAGCACTTTGTCAGAGAAATGCTTTAATAGTTGTGAGGCCAGCTTCACTAATGTCCCTGCTCTTTGTATGTGAGGTTTGTGTGAAAATGTGTGACCCTGCCAAAGGAGCAGCTGGCCAGAGAACCATTGCTGTCCTCCTGCCCTGCCTTCTGGACAAAGGAATGATGAGTCCTGTGACGGAAGTCCGAGCCCTCAGGTGTGGTTTGGTTGAAGTGAATGTACTGAAATTACTTAGTTTCTAGCCAGTTTGTAGAAAATGTGTTCTCTTGAATGTTAGATTCCTAAAAATATGAGAAATGGACTGAGGAGAATCCATTGAGGTAACAAGCATTTATGAAAAGACATGGGCCAGAGTATTTTATAGTCCTATTTCATGGGGACCTTGATTTGATGAACATTCTGAGTTGCATATTATTCTATTGGCATTGGCCCCTTTCCTTAGCAAGCACACATCTTCCTGTTATGCCTCATGTCTTCAGGGCCTTGCTTGTTGAGTATAACCAACTGTCCTTGGTAAACTAGTCTATATGGTGATGGTTAATGGCTTCTAAATCTACTAGCTAAAAGACAAATGTGGAAATTAATGATGGTTCAGGCTTTCCAAACCTAAGCCTAGTCATGACTCTAATAGGATAAAAAGACACACCAGGATGTGCAGCCTGATGTGGTGGGATAGGGTATATTCAGCATTGCTTACGAAAGAGCCTTGTGTGGTTGCAGAAGCAAATTTACCCAGAGTAGCCCAGCCTGGCCTCAGACTAGTGACCCTCTGACCTCATACATCAGAGTGCTGACATTACTGGCAGAAGCCATATCTTTAACATAATCGAACCTTTACTTGGTTTAGTGTGTGTGTATGTATATATATTTATCTTATATATGATATGTTAAATAACACAGCTGGATAGGATCAGTGCAGTTAAATGAGAAAACAAGAGAAAGATTGGGACTGAAAGTTTCAAGAATCAAGCTGGGTGTAATGGCACATGCCTTTAATTCTACTCATATGTAGAGGCCATCAGATATCTGTGAGTTCAAAACCAGCCTGGTCTAGATAGCAGGTTCTAGGTTAGCCAGTTCTGTAAAACCTTGTCTGAGAAGGGAGGGAGGGAGGGAGGGAGGGAGGGAGGGAGGGAGAAAGAAAAAGAGAAAGAAAGAATGAGAAAGAATGAGAAAAAGAAAAAGTAAGAAAAGAAAGAAACAAGGAAAGAAAGTTGGATTGAAGATGGTAGTGGATAGACTTGAGCTCTGAATTTGGATTCCAACAAACCATCATTTTTTGTACCCCTCTATGTGTGTTTGTGCTTGCTTAAAAATATCTGCAATTGCCGGACAATGGTAGCTCATATCTTTAATCCTAGTGCTTGAAAGGCAGAGACAGTCAGATCTCTATTAGTTTGAAGCCAGTCTGATCTATAGAACAAGCCTCAGGACAGGTTATTCAGAGAAACTGTCTCAGACAAAACATTGCAAGACAAAGCTGTAATTTTTTTAAGTGCCAAGAGATGAGAGACCCTGAGTTCAGTCATAATCAGAAACCCCACTTTCCAGTTGCCAGGTTAGGCTTTGAGCCATGAGTATATACCTGAATACAAGTGCAAACCATCCTCATGTTTAGATTGTAGGCCTTCTTATTTGTGGTGAAGGGATTGAGATGGTGTTTTCTGTGTGTCTAGCATTAACACTCTTGTGAAGATCAGCAAAAGTGCAGGAGCCATGTTGAAACCACACGCACCCAAGCTCATACCAGCACTCTTAGAGTCCTTAAGTGTGTTGGAGCCTCAAGTTCTCAATTATTTGAGTCTCCGGGCTACAGAACAAGAAAAGGTAAGTTGATAGCAGAAGTGTATTGGTAAGTACTGCTGAGGTATGACCACTGTAAGATCTACCCAGTGCCCATAGATAAACACACTGTGCAGTGGATTTTCTTTGTTTGTTTTTTAGATTTTTTTTAAAGGGGGAAGGTCCTGTCCAGCTCATGTTACATTTTTGTTAATCAAAAATTGACAACATAATTATAACAGTCTAAAAATTATTTTTATACTTTTTATGGCTGGGTATATACCTAACCATCTACAAAATGCCTAAGTAAACATTTATATGTAGACTTTAGTCTGAAGTTGCTCTGCTTTCTCTTTGATCAGTTATTTTTCAAAGGTTGTATATGACTGATTTATTGAGGAAAAATTAAATCAACCTGAAAGGGTAGAAAGTGATCCCCAGAGGTCTCCTCTGTGAACGGTTTCCTGGGGACTTTTAAAAATTCTTTCATGTTCATGTTACAGATCCCCCAAATATCCAATTTAAAAACAAAATCACCACTTGAGGATCTTTTCAAAATCTGTTGGTTGCCGTTTTGTCCTAGTAACCTTTCCTTACAGAAGCTTTCCAGTTTCAAGTAGTCCTATTTATCAGTTGTTGATCTTAGACTCTGAGCCATTGGTGTTCCGTTCAAGAAAATTTCCCATGTCAATGTGTTCAAGGCTGTTTCCCACTTTCTCTTCTATTAGATTCAGTGTATTTGGTTTTGTGTTGAGGTCCTTGTTCTACTTGGACTTGAGCTTTGTGCTGGTTAATACATATGGATCAATTTGCATTCTTCTACATGAAGACTGCCAGTTAGACCAACACCATTTGTTAAAGATGCTTTTTTTTCTCCACTGGGTGGCTTTGACTTCTTTGTTAAAGATCAGGTGTCCATAGGTGTGTGAGAGCTGTAGTGTTATATTTTGAATTTTTTTTTTTTACATACATTGTCCATTATCTCTTTATACTCTCTTAGTTCCAGTCTGCTCATCTCCTCCCACCTGCCCAAACCCAGACCGTTTGCTTGGAACACTATACCACTGAGCAAAATCCCTAACTTTTAGATCTAAAGAGATCCTAGCAGTTACCTATTCTTATAGAGGACTGGAGTTTGATTCTTAGAACCCACATTTGATATTTTTCTGTAACTTTGCCTTTTGTGAACATGCACAGTCATTTGCACATGCCTACCCTTATACTTTATAACTTCTGATAGTCATTTATATATTTCTCCGAATTTTGTTTCTGTTTTATACCTAGTTTTTTATATTTATGTTTGTTTTGTGGGATGATTAGGCCTATATAATATGTAATGTGAGTGTGTTCTCTCAGTTCACTATTTAATTGTTAATTTTTATAATCTACTCTTATAAATTACTCTTTTCACTTGCCTTTTAATACTGTTGTTTCTTCTTTATTGGGCATTCTTTCCTGTTTCAGTAGACTTGCCACCTGCTATAAAATGTTTACTAGTATTAAAAATTAGGGGACATAAATTCTAGCCATCTTTTTGTGAACCTCAGCAAATTACATTTTTGTGTTTTACTCTCTGGATAGTAATAACCTTTCCCCTAGTGTAATTTTGATCAAACTATCATTGTAAATATGAATCTAAAGTTAAAGAATTAAATGGATTATACAAACACCCAATTTGGGTTTTTTTTTTTTTTTGGACAATGTTTTAAACATTATGTAGAAATTCAATGTATTCTCTTTTTAAGTGGATAGAGAACCTGGAACTCAAGAATGCTGAATGGCTTGCTTAGAGCCATAGTGTCTTTATTAATAAATACATTGTTACTTAATTTCTTGTAATAGAAGGGTTTGATCCCAGGGCCTTGTTCATGCTAAACTACTAGTGAGGTGCACCACCAGCCCTCATAGTTTGTTCATTTTTAACTGTTGTCTGAATTTCTGATTTTTAGAGATATGCTAATTTTACAGTTAAATTGTTAAAGAAGGTCAGCAGAAATTAGAATTAGACTTCCATCTGATTTCCGAATTGATTGTTTACTTAAAAGCCTTTAGTTTGGAAATAAAACCCTTTAATTAGTGTTTCTATGGCTAATTCATAATTAGTTGAATATTCTGAGTATCTTGACTATCTGCTTTTCAGGATGCAATGGACAGTGCTCGACTCAGTGCTGCCAAATCTTCTCCCATGATGGAGACAATCAACATGGTGCGTTTCCAATACAACTGAAAACTCCTTTGCTTCTATTTGAGTATAATTCTCCAAAAGAGCTCATGCTGTGTAACATGAGACAAACGTAAGGGGGTGTAGTGATAAAATACTGTGACTGCAGTTGTTTCTTTCAAAATTCTTAAGTTTTTAACTGGCATATACAAATTTTGCATATTTATAGACATTTTTCTTAACCAGTAATAAAGTAAATTTTCCGAATAGCAGAATTTGTCAAATTTTGTGTTAGATTGAAAACAACATATTATATCTATGTATAACTCATATCTATTTATTTTTGGTCTTATTTTAGACAGGTTTAGCAATGTGTTATTATTAAAAAACTAAATTAATGCTTTTCATTATTTTGTTTTTCTGTTTTTAATGTTGAACCATTAGTGAGTGAATTTTCTGTTTGTAGTACTGTAGTAGTTTAATTTTTCCAGAGCAAAATCAAACCAGTGATTTTCAACTTTCTATTAAAACTAGTAGGTACATATTTTGATATAGGTAGTTTTTAAATAAAGATATGGTACTGACTTATTTGTTTATGCTTACTTTTATATTTATTCTTTTCTCCAAGTGCCTGCAATATCTTGATGTTTCGGTGCTAGGTGAACTAGTGCCTAGGTTATGTGAGCTGATCAGAAGTGGTGTAGGTCTTGGGACTAAGGTAAGATTTGTGTGTGTGTGTGTGTGTGTGTGTGTGTGTGTGTGTGGTGGGGTATGTTGGTGTTTATGCACATGCATATGGAGGCCAATGTATCTTTATTTTGGGTATCTTCCACTATTGCTTTCCACATTATCTTTTGAGAAAGAGTCTATTGCTGAACAAGGTGCTCACTGATTGATTGCCTAGGCTGGCTGCCAGCAAGCTCAGTGAATCTAGCTCTTCCTGCCCCCACAGTTCTTAAGACTAAAGATGTATGAACCCAGATTTGTATGTGGATGCTAATGTGATCCTGGGTCCTCATGCTTGCACAGTAGGAGCTTCACCTTCTGAACCATCTTTCTAGTCCATACAAGTATACTTTTAGAAGAGCAAATATGTGTTTGTGATAAGTTTTTTAAACAACAAAAAATGACCATCATGTTTAAAAGTTAATGTTTCTGGCTGGGCTGTGGTGGCACACACCTTTAATTCCCAGCACTCGGAAGGCAGAGGCAGATGGATTTCTGAGTTCAAAGCCAGCCTGGTCTACAGAGTGAGTTCCAGGACAGCCAGAGCCACACAGAAACCCTGCCTCAAAAACTAAAATAAAAAACAAAAAACAAAGTTAATGTTTCTGTAAAACATAGTGCATGTTAAATATTTTGTTTCTATGGTTACATGAGTAACTTAAAATGTGTAACTGATTTGAAAGTATGTATTTATTTGAGATAAGGTCTCTTATAGCTTAGTCTAGTCTCAAACTTCCTATACAGTGAGGATGACTTGGGACTTTTGATAGTTCTGCCTATATTTCCTGGTGCAGGGATTACAAGTATTTTGTTGTGTACTGTCATGCTTACATATTATCATGCTCTGCTTGTCTTGCTGTTTTTAGTAGAATCTTTTATGGTTACCATGAGAGTGCTCTTAAATTTTCTGTTACTACCAGTTAATGGACAAGCTCACTTATCTGTTAAAGCAGTAATAATTTTAGACAGTAATTAGAAGTTTTCATGTAAGGTTTAATAGATGTTTGGGTAGAAAAATACCATTTGTTTGTTTGTTTGAGAACCTTAAAAAGGTCAGATACTCCCTTCATCTGCTTATTTTTTTCCTACTGTTAAATTTTAGTTGTTGTTGTTTTAGACCAAATCTCATGGTGTCCTCTTTTCTTTTTTGGTGTTTTTCTTTTTTCTGTATTCAGTCCCAGAGGGGCTATTAGACTTCATATGTTTTATCTTTAAATTATTAATGCCTAGAAATAGTAGTTTGATAGTGCATAGAGACATCAAATTTAGACCTTTGTTTTTGTGACCTTAAAGGGGGGCTGTGCCAGTGTCATCGTGTCTTTAACTACTCAGTGTCCCCAGGACCTGACACCTTACTCAGGTGAGTGATATGTGTTAGGAGCACTGTTTCAGGACTGGTTATTTCAGAGGGTTTTTTTTTTCTCATTTGTTTTTGTTTTTTTGAGATGGGTTTTTCTGTGTGTCTCTGGCTGCCCTGGAACTCTCTCTGTAGACCAGGCTGGCCTTGATCTCAGAGATCTTTCTGCCTCTGCTTTCTGAATGCTGGTATTAAAGGCGTGCACCATTGCTGCCTGGCTGTTTCAGAGTTTTAAAAGGAAAATTCCTGGGTGATGTTGACTTGCTTTGCCTCTGCTGAAATCTCTGACCCAATCATTCTGTAAGCAAACTTTTATTGTCTCATAGGTTAAGTTTGTCAGTGCGTAAAGATGTAAAAGTACCTTTCATTCTGTAGAACTTTTTAATTGTTCATAGCTAATTTTACATGAATGCTTTTTTAAAAAAAATTCCCCGTTTAGATAGGCTTCTAGGTAGGATTCTGTATCTACCTCTCATTTTTGTACCCTTTTCACACTATTCTGGACAGAAGTTAAATTTTAATTTTTGAATTAAATGAAATAAAGTAGGTAGTACAAATAATATTTAAAAGACCTAACCTACTATGCAGTAAACCTGATCAATTTCAGGGTTATGGGGTTTTAGTCCTGGGAATATAGCATAGTATCCAGCCAACCGCACAATTGACTGTATTTATTATTTCTTTAGGTAAACTTATGAGTGCTTTGCTTAGTGGTCTGACAGATCGGAACAGTGTAATTCAGAAATCCTGTGCATTTGCCATGGGCCATTTAGTTCGGGTGAGTTGACTTTCTTATTCAGTTAAGCACAACTCTGGTAATTATACAGAAATGACTAAGAGTGTTTGTTTTTCAGACTTCTCGGGATAGCAGCACTGAAAAACTGTTACAGAAGCTCAATAGCTGGTACATGGAGAAAGAAGGTACTTTTTTTTTTTAATCATCCTAAATTTAGATATTAACCAAATAAGCTGTATATTGTTTTGGTGGAAACATTTTAAATTGTTTTATTTAGATCATTTATCCTGAAAAATAGTTAAATGCTAACAAAATTTTGGTTTCTTTAGAACCTGTCTATAAGACCTCTTGTGCTTTGACAATTCATGCAATTGGAAGATACAGCCCTGATGTATTGAAGAACCATGCTAAAGAAGTTCTGCCCTTAGCATTTCTAGGCATGCATGAAATTGCTGATGAGGAGAAATCTGAAAAAGAAGAGTGTAATATGTGGACTGAAGTGTGGCAGGAAAATGTACCTGGTTAGTAAATGGTGGATGCAGAGTAAATGTGTTTCCTGAGGAACACAGCTGGAATGTTTGACTCATGTTGTCTGGTCATAATTCTCCCAAGAACCTGAGCAAGCTATGTCATATTTTGAGCACATCCTAATTTCTAAGTTTGCAAAGTGCCACTCAGAGCTCTTTTCTTTGACTTGTTACTTACTGTGTGAGAGAATATAAACAGTGTCTAAGCAAAGGAGAACTTTATGTAGGTAAGCTGAGTGTAACTGTGATTTTATGTTGGCTTAGTGTATCATTATAGAGCTGTGTTTTTAACCTTGATACACATTATGATGATAACCTTTTAAAATAACATTCCTGACAGTATGTCCAAGTTCATACATTCCTACTGTTACAAAAAAGAAGCCATACTACCCACTGTCTCTCCCGTTAGCAGGTGGTATGTTTTCTCAGCTGACAGGAGTGCTTTAAATGAGCAACGTTTACTCACTCACATTTAAAATTATGTTTTAAATCTTTTCTTGTCACTTAAGAGGCGTTATAACTCTTTCTTCTAAATGTAGGCTCCTTTGGAGGTATTCGATTGTACCTGCAGGAATTGATTACTATTACCCAGAAGGCTTTACAATCACAATCTTGGAAAATGAAAGCCCAGGGTGCAATTGCTATGGCATCAATTTCCAAACAAACAAGCTCTCTTGTACCTCCTTATCTGGGGATGGTACTGAGTGCACTGATGCAAGGCCTGGCTGGAAGAACATGGGCAGGAAAGGTAAAGGAATTCATGTTAAAGAACTGGGACTGGATCTTCTTGTAAAATAGGACTCGGATTTTATGTGACTTTGGATTATTTTTGCAGCTATGTTTTCTAGCTAGTGGAGGACTTTGCTTGATCATCTATGATATTTTATATCAAAGTGTATCCCATATGTTCTTGAATAAATCTAGAGATTGATATATTTTTACATATTCACCTTTACAAGTCACCTCTTAAACTGGTCACCATTTTGTGCCCACTGACTTTCGGTAGAGCCAAACTGGTCATATGAGTGCACTGAGCTGCTTTTAATCCTGACATCAAAGATGCTCATTGGGGAGGCTTGAGAGTTGGGAACTCTTGAGGACTATAGAGAAGTATGAATAGTGAGCATCCTGTGGAGAACATGAGATTGGGGTAGTATGTTTTCTGTTTCGTAAAGGCCACTATTGGCCACCACAGTATTGTGGACATAGTACTGAATAGCCTGTAATCTTGGTTGCTAGCTCTTGGGCTTTTATGAATTAAAGATTTGTGTGCATAGTGCATTAAAGGTGAGATAAATGTTAGTTTTGTTGTTATGGTCATAAAATACTCATAGGGTAGTCATAGTGTAGAGAATGTAACATGTGAGTTTAATAGTATTTCTTCATCTTTAACTTATCAGGAAGAATTATTGAAAGCCATTGCCTGTGTAGTGACGGCTTGCAGGTAAATATTCTTTTCTTGAACATATCATTTCTTAACATGAAGATTAAAGCTGTAGCTTAACTATTCTGATGCTTTTGTGTGAATCCTGTAGTACAGAGTTGGAGAAGTCTGTGCCCAATCAGCCCACCACAAATGAGATCCTTCAGGCTGTCTTGAAGGAGTGTTGCAGAGAGAATCTCAAGTACAAGATTGTTGCAATCAGCTGCGCAGCTGATGTTTTGAAAGCCACCAAAGAAGACAGATTCCAGGAGTTTTCTGACATTGTCATACCCCTCATCAAGAAGGTAATAGCTAACTGTGTCATCATTCAGGTCTTCAGCTGTCCTGGCTATATGTTTTCATTAGGACAAGTTTAGCTGTAAAATAGCAGAAAAATCCCAAAACAATATGCCTCAAACAAGATAGAAGTTTGTCTTTTACTTGATAGATGGAAGCCCCATAAAGTATTCAGGGATCCTATTCTTAGACATTATTCTCATGGTCTATAGTTTATCTGGGTCCCAGGCAGATGACAGAGTAGATGAAGTTAGGGTCACAGTGAGCTCATAATTTCTCTCAAGAAAAGCTCTGGAAATAGAAACATCATTTTGATTCATGTTCCACTGACTAGCACTTAATCACATAGTCTCAGTTGGCAGCAGATGAGGCTAGGAAAGGTAATTTTTCATGTGGACATTTGAGTTTCCACCTGTTGGAGGAGGATGAGAGTACCAATGTAGTGAGCAGCCTCTACCATAGTAAACTTTAACTTGCTAGTGTGTGCATATGCCAAGTAGTTATTTAGTATGAAGACAAGGAATACTATGTGTTGTAGAGTTCACCACTGCATTGTCCTGAGGAAATTTTTGGTTAGAAAAAAGATGACTGGCTTAATTTGGGAACCACTATACTCATTGTTTTGTTTTGTTTTAATAAAGTGGGCATCATAAGGAAAGAGGGATGTCATTGATCTTTTTGTTTATTTGTTTTGGTTTTCTGAGACTGGCTCTTTCTTTTATTGTAGTGCTGGCTATCTTGGAACCCA
Organism: Mus pahari; assembly: GCF_900095145.1. Lineage (NCBI taxonomy): Eukaryota > Metazoa > Chordata > Mammalia > Rodentia > Muridae > Mus > Mus pahari. The sequence continues at coordinate 12,721,565 of NC_034595.1, read as the reverse complement.
CCATGTAGCTATGTAGACCTCAAACTCACAGAGATCCATCTGCCTCTGCATCTCAAATGCTGGGGTTAAAGGCATACATGCCACCATGCCTACTTATTTTTAAAGCATGAAATATTTTTAAGTATTCTTATGTCTTCTGTTACTCTACTTCATGTATTTGTTTTCTTTCAATATAAGGCTGACTTAGTTATTTCGCTGATAATGTGTAGGTCTTAGAGATTTATATTTTAAGTGGATTATATTGCCTACAAGCTGATTGACCTTGTAACCTTTTTACCAGTTAAGAGTTTGTGTTTAAAACATTGCCAGGTTCTTTCCATCTTTATTTAATTCTCTTGTCCAAATGTAGGTCTTTTTAGGTTATACTCAACATACTACATAATTTTCCAATTTTTATATACAAAATGTTTAAAACTATTTCTCAGCCAGGCAGTGGTGGCGCACGCCTTTAATCCCAGCACTTGGGAGGCAGAGGCAAGCAGATTTCTGAATTNNAGGCTAGCCTGGTCTACAGAGTGAGTTCTAGGATAGCCAGGGCTACACAAAAAAACCCTGTCTCCAAAACAAAACAAAACAAAAAAGTATTTCTCAGATTTATTAGATATGTGTAATTTTAATACAAATGGAGAACTCCTGGTAGAGAACTCAGCATTTAGTTCTTGATCAATATCTCCTGTTTTATACTTTGTTTGTTTTAATAGTATAACTGTAACTTTATTTGAATTCTCTCCCCTTCCCTCCCCTCCCCTCACTTCCTCTCCTTCCCTTTTCCTTCTTCCTCTTCTCCCTCCTCCTCCCCTTCTCTCTCTTTATCCCCTCCCCTCTCCTCTGTTACATCCTAGAACTCACTTGACAGCATGGGAGTCCGTACCACCAAAGCTGCAGATGAAGATGAGAAGGAAAGAGAGCTGCAGCTGGAGTCTCTGCTGGGTGCCTTTGAGAGCCTGGGCAAAGCCTGGCCCCGGAACCCAGACACCCAACGTAAGCACTGGGACACAAACTTGTAGAAGTGCTATAACCAGAAGTCACTTAGTAACAACACAGTTTTTGTCTGTGTGGCATAGTAATATTCCTTATATAGTCTGAATATTAATAGTGAGAACTTCTCTATATCCATTTTACTCATTCACCAGCAAATAAGTACATGGATCGCTCTATTGTTAGGGATTGTACCAGAAAGTATCAAGGGAGCTAGAGAGCTAGCTTAGCATTCAAGCATACTCACTGGCTTCTCTTCCAGAGAACCTGATGAGTTTGATGCCCAGTACTCACATACTGGCTCACAGCTGTCTGAAACTCCTGTCTCAGGGCATCCAAGGGCACTGGACACCCATGTGAAGCACAAATGCACACGCAGACAAAATACTCATACACAAAAAAGTATCATGGACTGGATAACTTAAATAACAAAGTCCCTTCTCCCTCCCCCCACCCCCCAGCTCCCAGCTCTGGTGAGTAGAAGTCCAAGATCAAGTTGTTGTACAGATGCTTTTTTCTGAGATTTCTCTCTTCAGCTTCTGAATGGTTGCCTTTTCTGTCTTCAATATGGCCTCCCTTTGTGTTGCTGTGACCTGATCTCTTGTGATTGGATTAGTATCCACCAATATGATTCTTTCAATATTATATCTTCTAGTACAGTACAATAATGTTGGGGGATACAGTTGAATGCATAACAACCATGAAGTACTTTATGTAGATAGTTTGACTATAAAAGTTTTGTTACTTTTCTTTTTGTTCCTAACTATTCTCTAATAAACTCACAATTCCCTCTCAAAATCACCAGCCTTGCCGTCGTGTCTTCAGTAAGCCGGTGGTAGCTGTTTGATTGAGAAACTCATGACAGAGATTTTCAGAATTAAACATATATTTATAGAAGACTAAATAAGACATGATTATTAGTTCAAGTTGTAGTTATAACACATTGACAAGGCCATTAAGTTTGAACAGATGCTATTTAAGTTTGTCTTGTTCTGGGAAGACACTCCGTCCCAATGATAGTCTTTGTATTAATTATTTGTAAACTCAGGCATAACATTTTCTTTGAGCCCATCATTCTTTGTTTAACATATGAAGAATTTTTCAAAAGAAGTCATCAATTTGTGAATGGTATTATGGACTGTAGTAGAAGTTGCTTGACACCATTAGCATGAGTAACTCTTAGCCAAAGAAAGTTAAAATAGGGAATTCCGTAAGAAAGACAGCGTCACACACAAAAACATAGGAGATGTACATTTGTTTAACAGTTACTGAGGAAAACCAAGCACTTTTTCTAAGAATGTCAGTGTTGCATACTAACTTCTCACATTTCACAGTGTCCGCTGTAATTTCTGGGTTTGTCCTTTTAAATTAGAGAAACAAATTACAAGCTGATATCAAGCAATCTCAAGGTAGAATTTTTACCCCTTCCTCTCATGTTTTATATTTAAACCTTATTAAATTTTATAGTAGGTGTCCAACTTATGGCCCATTGGCCACATGTCAGCAGGGTAACTATGAATGTGGCCTGATGAGAGGCTTTGGAAAGCCCTGTTCTAAGCATTTAAAATCAACTTCTATTTTTATTTTTGTTGAGTTTATACTCCTATCAGTATAGTATTAATTGTATAATGATGGTGACAATTGTGATGGGGACTAGTTTATGATAAGACTACTGACTGTTGACAAACCCACAGTTGGCAGAGTTCTTCAGGGTGCTTAAGAGTTCTGGACCTTTTGGTTTTCTAAAGGGAAGTTAAAATGGAAGGGGAATGTAGCTAAGCTGTTGGCTCTGTTCTGAGGAGGGCAAAATGCCTTTAGAGCAAACTGTTAGAATAGGTGTGTGTGTGTGTGTGTGTGTGTGTGTGTGTATGTTGTATGTATGTATGTTGTATGTATGTATACTAATGTTTTGGAGAAATTTCTGTGTCTTTAGTTAAATTGTCCCTCACATTACTCCACTTTTGTCTTTGTATTAATGCTACTTTCTGTTTTCTCTCCACCTCTTGTTACCTCCCACTCTTCACATACTTCTCCTCTGTCCCACTTGGCCGTCTGCACAGGTTGTTACCGTCAGGAGCTGTGCAAACTGATGTGTGAGCGGCTAAGACTCAGCACGTGGAAAGTGCAGCTAGGTGTCCTCCAGTCAATGAACGCCTTTTTCCAGGGGTAATGTGCTTCATGATTCAGGTTTTTATTTTATCTCCCTGATGAATGGATTTCTCAACCTTTACACATTCTTTAACTCGGGAGACAGAGGCAGGCGGATTTCTGAGTTCGAGGCCAGCCTGGTCTACAAAGTGAGTTCCAGGACAGCCAGGGCTATACAGAGAAACCCTGTCTCAAAAAAACAAAACAAAAAAAAAAAATAAAGATTTTCTCATACAATATATCCTGATTATAGTTTATTCTCCCTCTACTCCTCCCAGCTCCTCCCCACTTCCCCTCTTATCCACTCCTTTTCTGTCTCTCAGTAGAAAAGAATAAGCTTCTAAGAGATAACAACCGAATGTGACAAAGTAAAATAAGATGAAACAGAAACCATCACAGCAACCCAATAGGAGGAACAGAGTCCCAAGAGCTTTCCCAAGAGTCGGAGACCCACTTGTTCTCACAGTCAGGAGTTCCATAAAAGTCTAAGCTGATAACTATAAAATATATGCAGTGGACTAGGTGTAGACCCATATAGCCCTGTGCTTACTGCTTCAGTCTCTGAGCGCATATGTGCCTTACTTAATGTTGGTTCAGGGGCCTTATGCTCCTGGTGTTCTCCTCCCTTCTGGCTCTTAACAATTATTCTACCTTCCTAGGAAGTTCCTGAACTCTGAGGGAAGGGATTTGATGGAGACCTCCCATTTAGACTCTCCTTCCACATAATGTCTGGTTGTGGGTCTTTGCATCTGTTCCATCTGCTTCTGATGGAAGCCCCTCTGATGATGATAAGGCGCTGATCTATGAGTATATCATTAGGACTCATAGTTATTTTCTTTTTAGACCATTAGTGTTTGGTTTTACACTGGATCTCTGGGCTATCTGGGTCCCTGGTACTTGGTTACCCAAGCAGTGTTGGGTATGGGTTTCTTCTTGTGGAGTGGTCCGTAAGTCAGTCAGACATTGGATGAATATCCTACAGGTTCTGTGCCACCATTGCACTAGCTTATTGTGCAGGGAGGGTGGATTTTTAGATCAAAGGTTTTATAGCTAGGTTGTTGACTTTCCTATTTTGGTAGATTGCAGTGGACTTTCCCACACCAAAGAGACAAGAACGTAAGGGTGAACACTTATGTAGGCACCAGCTCATCTTCACCATGTTTAATGAGTTGTGTGGGTATTATCCTCTGCATTGGGGCCTTGCTTTCAGTTTGCAGTGACCCACCCTCTGTCTTAGCAGCCACCAGGCTGTTTGGGGATTCCCATGGGATTCCCTTGACCAACAGCTCAATTGAGTACAGCCCAGTCCTGTTACTGGGATCCTTGCCTGGCTACAAGAGATGGCCAGTTAAGACTTCGTATCCTCCATTACTAGGAGTTCTTGTTAGGATCACCTTCATAAAGTCCAGGAGGTTTCCACTGCACTAGGTTCCACATGACCATACGAATGCCCCCCAGTTCCAGCTCTCTCTCCCCATACTTTCCCTCCACTCTATCTCCCCCATACCTTGCCTTTCCCTGCCTGCTCCCATCCTCATTCTACCCCAGTCTGCCTATAAAACCAGTTTTCCCCTCTCAGGGAGATCCATGCATCTCCTTAGACCTACCTCTTCTCTGTACCTAACCTCTCTGGTCTATGGATTGTAGCTTGGTTATCATTTACTTAATAGTAAATATCTACTTCTAAGTGAGTATATACAAAATTTGTCTTTCTGGATCTGGGTTACTTCATTCAGAATGATTTTTCTAGTTCCATCCATTTGCCTTCAAATTTCATGATGTCATTTTTTTTAAACAGCTGAGTAGTACTCCATTGTGTAAATTTACACATGCTTATAATCAATTTAGATAATTATTAGTATCTGAAGTAACATGATGTACAGATAGAAGTTATTCTAGGAAAGTTTTAAATTGTACATATCACTTTTGTACTTGAAGGTTAATGCTTCTGGAAGAAGAACATGCAGATCCTGACGCTTTGGCTGAGATTCTTCTTGAAACTTGTAAATCAATTACTTATTCTTTAGGTGAGTAAAGAACCTGAACTTGAGTGATTTGTTGTTGTTGCTGCTGCTGCTGCTGTTATTTTGTTTTGGTGCTGGTGATCAGGCACAGTCCTTCATGCAAGGCACTCGACCGCTGAGCTGCATCCTCACTCCTTTTTCATTCTCAGTTAGGTCTCTCTGTGCTACCTTGGCTGAGATTGAGTTTATGGCTCCAGTCATCTCAGGATCTAGACTTCTGGAACAACTACTGACTGTTCTGTTTATGTGCCATATTTCCCCCAACAAGGGTATTTTATCTAGCATTACAGTAGAACTTTAGATTGTACCTTTACATCAGTATTAAACAGTTACTTAGAAATAATTCCTAGTTTATAAAACAGTTGTTAAAATAGGTTACGTAGTACCTGTATGTACTTGGTTTTACCTGAGACATTTAAAAATGTGTTGCTTACAACTTGTCCTTTTATTACTAAATTCTTCAGTATATATTCCTTTTTATAACATCATGGTATCAAATTTATACACTTTTGCATGGATGCAGTGTTCTTTTATCAATTTTTTCTCATTCATAGTTTAATTTCTTCAATAATTTTTTGTAGGATCTTATATTCCCTCCCCATTAAAAAAATACAAAGATCACATATAAAATATAGTTGTCATATCTTTGAGTCTTTTCATCTGATAAACTCCTTCAGCTTCTCTTATATTCTCGTGATTTTGCAAAATAAAGTCCTCTCTTCTTTTTGGAAAAAAATAATATAGTTCTCATTTACTGTTTGTCTGACACTTCCTCAGGCTTGGATCTAGCTTATGAATTCTGATACTAATGATAACAATTTTGCTCATATCAAGAGGCATGCAATGTCCACAGCTTTCCTGATTTTCAAAGTTAATTTTGTTTATCTAATCAAGGCACTATGGTTTTTCTCTATATTATCATTCTTCTTATTCCTTATGTCTAGTAAGTAGTGCTTGAAAACATGCTGTTGGATGTAGCTTTGCTACCCCTCCTTAATTCCAGGAATGGGCTGCACTGCCAGCTCCCACCCAGATTCCTTTGAATCCATGGCTAAAAAACAGACACAGTTGTTCAATTTCAACTTGCCTTTTTGGCATAATTGCTGGGTGGTACTTATCTCCTACTTGGAAAAGGGTGCCCTTATCAATACTCTGAGCTCTGCATCTCTCCACCTGCCCTCAACTATAGTTGCTCAGTTACATGTAATCCCAGCTAAACATCCCCAACCACTCTCTTGTAGGAGAAGCCTAGGGCCCCACTGTCCAAGGTCTCACATGGCTGGTCACCTTTTCTCCCTCAGAAGCATAGCAAACTCTCTCTCTCTCTCTCTCTCTCTCTCTCTCTCTCTCTCTCTCTCTCTTTCTCTCTCTCTCACACACACACACACAC
>NC_034595.1:12705709-12715015 GCF_900095145.1 Mus pahari | reverse complement strand
CTCTCTCTCTCTCTCATCCTCCCTCCCTCCCCCCCTTCCCTCCCTCTCTCCATCTACCTCTTTACCTATGGAAACCGGGAAGTCCCACCCATTCTTCCCACCCAGCAATTGACTCATGTCTTTTTTACTGACAGATGAAGAACCAATTGGGGAACAGGGCCTTAGCATCAGAACCACCCCTACAACATACTTTAAGATTATTCAAATAGGGCTGGTGAGATGGCTCAGTGGGTAAGAGCACCCGACTGCTCTTCCGAAGGTACGGAGTTCAAATCCCAGCAACCACATGGTGGCTCACAACCACCTGTAATGAGATCTGACACCCTCTTCTAGAGTGTCTGAAGACAGCTACAGTGTACTTACATATAATAAATAAATAAATCTTTAAAAAAAAAAAGATTATTCAAATAATCTCCTCTTCAAAAGTGCATCTAAGCAGTCGATAAAAATATACTAAGGCCATATAAATGTACTTCTCTTCCAGGGTTTTTGCTTTAGATTTTTACTTGCATTGATGATTCTTCTATGAGCCAGTTTATTTCTGTGATGAATTTTATAACTTTTCCCCTTCTTCACATTAACCATTTAGTAGCTGGCATTTTATTTTGAACAGGATTCTTCTTGCTTTTTCTTTATTTATGCATCATTAACTGGTATTAATTTATAGCCCTTAACCTCTCAGTGCTTTATATTTACTTTTAGGATTCATTTTTAATTATGTTTATGTACAAATGAGTACTAATGTCGACAGAGGCCAGAGGTGTTAGGTCCTCCTAGAACTGAAGTCACATGTAGTTATGAGCTGCCAGTGTGGATGCTGAGACTTGAAAGCTTGCCTCTGCAAGAGGATTACATGCTGAGCCGTCTCTTCAGCCCCTGATTATTTTTATTAATTAGTTTGTTGTTTAGGTGTCCTACCTGTGGTTAATGTCCTAGCATCAGCATGTTTTCAAGCTGATTCTCCTGTCCTTTCGATGGGTCACTATCAGTTTTTCCAATACTTCTTCCCTGCCATGGACTTGGATGCATATTAATTTTTGTTAGACAGTTGATCGAAAAATTTGATGCCTTTTGTAAAATAGTGTGTACCAACCAAACTTGTTTTATTTCTAATCTTTGGAAATAGCTTGCTTTTGTAGATATAGAATAGAAAGCTAACAAAATTGTCCTTTTAGGTTTCAAGGTGTCTCGAGATGATATTCTTCAGTAAAATGAGAAGAATCACACAGATCAAGACTTGTCTTAGGTGTAACATAATGATGGTGCATTTGGGATAATACTTTTGAATCTCAAATCTCTCACAAATAAGATGGGTCTTTTTAATATTACCACTTAAGATTAATGGCTTGTTATCTATAGTGCCTCAAAATAGTGTATTTGGACATATAGCATAGTTTAAATATTTGATAATAGTTATTGAAAAGAAATTTACTTCAAAATGAATCCATAAGAGTTTTAAGTTTTTATCATTCAGTAACATTTAATGTTGGAAGTTCTGTTTTTAAAACATACTCTTGAATTGCATATTTTTCTTCTTAGAAAATAAAACCTACTCATCTGTGAGAACAGAAGCTTTATCTGTGATAGAATTACTGCTTAAAAAACTTGAAGGTGAGTTCTTCATAAATTTGATTAGAGTACCATAAATCCAGGATCCTATGAAACACTTAGGAAAATTTTTTATTTCTGTTTTTGCATTTATGGTATAAAATACATATTAATGTATCTGCACATACAAGTAGACTATAGAGAACTAAAATCATCAAATTTCAAAGATTTCAATTTTCTTTATGTTTACGTATTTCTAATGAGTTACTAAGCTATATTATCTCAAAGTAATAAAGTTTGTTTCTGTTGTGAACTCTGACATACTCTTTTTTTAATTTTTATTTTATTATTATTATTTTCTTTATTTACATTTCAAATGCTATCCCGAAAGTTCCCTATGCGCCCCCCCCCCCCGCTCCCCTACCCACCCACTCCCACTGCCTGGCCCAGGCCTTCCTTCCCGTGTGCTGGCTGACATACTCTTGGTTAATTACAAGAGATTGTTGGCAGTGATAGGGACTTGTTTGCATGTAAATAATAGGACACAGCAAGAAGAGAATTTTATCAAAGACCCACTTGAGTTAATCATATTTGACAACAGCTTGTTTTTAGTCCTATTTCTTTTCAACCTCCTTTTTCTTCTTTTAGAAACCTTATAAATTTTGTGTTGTGTCAGTGGTAGAAGAAAAACAGTTCTTTTTTTTTTTTCTTCCCAGAGTCCTGTATCTGTCACTGGTTTCAAAAGAGACCTCCCCCCCCCCCATTCTGCCTTCACTTCCTTCTCTTTTTCCTATTCCTATTCCTTCAGTTAATGTGAAGAAGATGAAACAGTTTTCATCACAACCTTGTGACTTTGGTATTTGTACTTTTCCCTCTTTTTTTGCTTAGTGACTGGCACCTATCATAGGTTTCTACAAAAATGGGTTCTTTAGACTCGGAGATACTAGATATCATATGATCTATTTTTTTCTTGTAAAAATGAAACAGCATAGGCACTTAGCCATATGGCTGTATTCTCAGTTTTCCAGGTAATACTAATATTTCTAGATGACAAAAGTGAGGGTAAATTGCTTTCTTGAAGCTGGACGTGATGGTACAGGCCCGTAATCCCAGCCTTGAGGGTAGAGATAGGAAGATAGGAGTTTAAGGCCAGCTTGAACTACATGAAACCCTGCTACAACTATAGTACTTGCTTGAAGTCACATCACTAGAAGATAACAGAGCATTATAAATGGAGTTAAGATTTCCTGTGCATTCTTGCTTTTAAAAATTTCTAGTATTTACATGGTTCTCTAAGGCTTTCTCGTAAGAAAGGAGTAATAAAGTGTTAAACTATACAATTGTAAAACCTTTTAAGGTACTTTTTCATGTATCTTATTAAATAGCATTCTGTTGTGGCTGATCCCATGCCTTGACACTTCATTCTTCCCTCTGTGCTGTGGTATAGTTCATCTCCCCACGCCTTACCCATACTAGGGAAAGGGTGGAACTCCCCGACCTGCTTTCAGGCTATTGTCAGGAATTGGGCTTGGACACCTGTCCAACCTGACAGTGATTGTTATATACTGTTCTGTTATTATAGACTTGCTGTGTGGTTGTTTGGGGAGTAGAATATATGGAAATTTTTCTTTTTCTTTTTTTTTTAATTCTACAAAGATTTTCTATTTTCTTTCCATTCAGAAGCTAAACAATGGGAAAGTTTGACAGCAGAATGCAGAGGACTTCTGATTGAGTCCTTAGCTACTATGGCGACAGATAACAGACCAGAGCTGCAGGAGAAAGCCTCAGTATTGAAGAAAACACTTGAAAGTCTGGAATGAATGAGAAGGGGAAGAAACAAACAAGTGCCATGTTCTTTCAGGATTGGAAATGGTGGTATTTTTAAAAAACCAAGTGGGGGAAAGTAAAGGTTACTCTGTAGCATGCATCATTCCGTGGCTGAAATAAAAAAAAAAAAAAAAAATTAAAAAAAAAGCCTTAAATTTTGCTCCTTATTAGCTTTATTTTACTTGTCTTTAAAGTCTGTGGGTAAGTGAGCTTATTAACTTGGGTTTTTGAAAGGTAGTTGTAAATATGTCTGGCAACCATGATTGCTGAAAGAACTGAAACTACTATAAATGAAATACAGGACAAACAGGATTAACATCTTGGAACTACATCCATGTTAAAATCATTGTAGAAAGGGACCCTGTAAATCACTCGATGTGTAACCTTACTTCTTGCACTCCCTAAGAAACAGGATTGGGGATGACAAAGCTGCTTTCTGAGGTCAGGATCCAAGGCCACAGACCCAAAGTTTAATATTCTATCTTGGATATTTTCTCAACCTGTTACCAAACCAGTGTTTACTCTGCCCCAATCCTAGAAATTCCCAAAGTGAGGTACATTGAGGGAGTCATACAACACTTCCTATTCTAGAGCTAAACTGATGCTTATCACTGGATTCTTGAAGTCACATGCTCTGCATTTCTTGTGCATATAGGTGGTCAATTTTTAGGAAATGGTTGTTCAGCATGTTTATAGGTTGAGAATAATTTGAGTTCCATAAAATTCTGACTGATGTCCTTTTACTGGAAGATGAAAGTAGATTGGAGCAAGATTAGAGCAAGTCTGTCTGTATTTGTGATCATGTATTTTTCCAAAATCTGTAACAGCAGTAAAAATTAGAGATTACCTTGATTTAGACCACTTAAAAATCTTAAAACTGTAACAGTAACTTAACATTGTCTACTCCTAACTGTCATGCATACAGTGTGACTTGGAAGGACAGATGGAAAGCCTTTTAGGTAACTGAGAATTTCTGTTTTTTAAGTGCCCGCTCTCAAGTTAGCATGATACCACTTCAAGTAAACTGTTGTTGCCAGGGTCTTTTTCCTGCTTCCTGCTGCTCCTGTACCTGCTGAAGGGTGCAGGGCTGGTTTAACTTGGGTGTTTAGAGTAAGCTGAGAACTCCAGCTTGTCTTTTTGGAGCACAAGATTGATTTATATATTCAGTACTATCTCCTTGATGACATCAACACCTGGAATCTTCATGTTCAATATTCTTGGTCGAAAGCCCTTGTTTAGTTTGGTAGTCTCTAGACCAGTGTATTTCAAAAAAATTTTTAACTGTGACTCAAAATAAAAATAACATTTGATTCAGAATGTGTGTGTGTCTGTGTGAGTGTTGGTGTATGTATGTGTGAATGTAAAACCTTTAACTGAAATGTTTCATGAAGAAATACTTATTTGCTAATTTTGATAGACTTTCATCTCTGTGTAAATGTTCTTCAGACTCACTAAATCATTTCCTGATTCATGAACTAGGTTGCTATTTCAGTTTGAATAATACTGCCACTGATAATACCTAAACTTCTACTGTGTTTGAGACTGTTTTTGATTGAAAAAGGCTTTCTAACTAAAATGTTCATTGCTCACTCAGTATCTTGGCTGATACTGGACTGTAGTAGTGAGTTTGTAGAACATCATGGATTTTAAAGAATCTGTTGTAGAATTGCATTTAAGAGTGGCTTTTGCTTTAGTGAAAAACAAATGGCTTCAAATGTTCTTTAGAAAGCTCTGGCCTCTCAGGATATGATGGTTTTTGGATCAGCATTGAATGCACTAAGGGCCTACCTGACTTTAATTTGTAGTATCCAGGATGCTTCCGTGGCAAGAATGCAATGCAGGTCAAGTACGTTGTTGAAGATGAGAGGGTAAGGGCAAGAATAATGTACTTGGTTTGTAGAAAATGTTGAAACCTCATCAAATTTTATGCTTTTATAGTTTTTTGTTATTTAACATCGGGGATTTCCCTTGGTGCTGAGATGGTGCTAAGACACCTGAACCTTAGTGCTATTGCATTACATTTCTTTTACTTTCCTGAGCACATTTCTAATTATATACTTAATGCCTTCATGTTCGCCAGCCAAGTCATTTTCACAGCTAGTAATGAGTGCTATGTTACTGTTTCAAATATAGTTTTATGTTTGGTTAATAATCAGGACTCTCTAATTGTGGAACATGTGGTAAAAGTACCTGTACCTGCATATATCATCAGTCTTTATTTGCCAAAGCTATCTTGAATGACTTGATTTTTCTCTCTATTCATTTCTGTTTGCCACACAAATATAACTAGTTTGAGACATGGAAGAGATGTCTGGATTGTAGCAGTTGGGTTAAACATGAAAATGGTCTACAGTTTTGGTGGTCAAGAGTAGCTGTTTCATTGAATGTTTGTGTCTTACTTATAGTCCCTAGGGGATTTTGTCCATAACACAGTCCACTTAACTAAGAGGGTACCAAATCTCCATTGCTTTGTCCTTCCTTTTTTTTTTTTTTTTTTTTTTTTTTAACTCATGTATTTACAGTAAGAAAAAGAATAAAGATGTGACCTCACTGGTTGGTGCCCTATCAGCAGTTGTGCTGTGTGAGCACTGCCTGCCCTTGTGGAACATTTCTACCTGCTGCTGTCACAGTAATTCATGCTGCTTGTTAAGTTCAGGGAGTTATTTTGACATTGGCACTTACTGAACTGTGCAATCTGTCATTAAATGGATGTATATGTAACAGATTTTTGTATTTTATATGCAACTACATAGATCCTCTGCAATATGTACTTAGCTACCTACGCATGAAATAGACTTAATGGAAAGAAAAAAACCTCACTTACTCTCCAAAGATATTAAATGGTAAATAAAAGCTGCATGACCTGGTGTTTTGAAGTAATGCTTTTAGTTTTTACTAGTTCCGCAGGAAAGTAATCTGCCTGTTGACACATTGACCTTACTGCATCGTGTGTTCTCGCTGTGTCTAACTAACAATTGCAGGCTTAAGTGTCTGGGAGTTCCAAGTCATCATGAACTGCTGCTGCGGCTGCCACATCTTGGAAGAATATTATTTCACGATACAATTTTCTGATAAAAGTGACTTTCCATGAGCAAGTGGAAACAACAGGCAGTTCTGTTGATCAAGGTGAACATATATCACTGTTGAGAGTGATATATAGGCAAGCATACTTCCAGTGTAGATAGGATTAAAATAAAACATAATGTTGCTTAGTCCCAGGTAAAAGCTTACCAACCTGAGCTGTGAAGTGCCTTTAGTAATCTTGTCATACTGGTTTCAAATTGATGAGAAAGAATGTTACAAAACATGGAAATAGCCAGTCTTTCAAATGATGTTTATAGAAATGTGTAACAGTTTCTTTGCAATGGTGTGTTTAGGGCTTTTGGATTTGCAGGGGGCAGAGAGGAGGGTAAGATGGCTGATGAAATGTTTTCATTAGATGACTATTAAGAAGAGGCAATAATAAAGGAGAAACTAGGATATTCTCAGGAAAGAACATGACTAATGGGAAAGACAGATTTTCATCTGTTACTAGCATGGAAATTTTGCAATGTGATGAAGAAAATAAACAGGTCACAACTCTAACCCCGGCTTTCTTGCCTGGGAGGGGACCATGTAGCTGCAACCAGAAGGTAAGTCAGGCAGCTTTGTTGATAGATTGACAGCTCTGTAGAAGATAACCATACTCTTCAAAAGCACTGCAGGCTAACATAAGGAACCTATTTCATTTTTCTGTTCATCTCGGGTTGCTTTATAGCCAGGTACCTTTCCCTTGAGAGGGAACCTGTTTGAGATTGAGCAACCTTGGAGATGTGAGAAAAGACATCTCAAGGATACCCTGCCACAGTATCTTCATGGGAAAAGGCTGTGAGAGGCAGCTGTGTAGAGGATCGGATTTTAGGTTTTGAGGAGCATGTGGAAGTTGTGGTGGTTGATCCTGCCTTCTGTGGCTACCCATTAGAGGTAGAGGTACCCATGCAGAGGCCTTGACATTGCTTAGCCTCAGACTTGCCTTTTCTGCATGTGTGGCTTGTCGTTAAATGAGACAGATGGAATGGGTTACTAGGATTCCATAGCCTTCTCCCTACCACAGGGTGATTTATAGCTAGGGAAGGTAATCCCAGCAAAGAACCATTAGGGAGTATTTTGAAAACTTAAATTGGGAGACTTAGAGGAAATGAATAAACATTTAGATACATATGACATGCCAAAATTGAATTGTAGGGTTAAAAAAAGTCACATGCAAAAGAGAGGCAGGAATGTTTTAGAAAAAGAGTCAGTTCAAAATGTCATTAAACACTTGCTTAGGAGGAAATGTGTGAAACTAGTACTTTTCTGATTCAGAAAAGTGGTCAGACTTAAGATGCATCGCTATGGGTCTGAGCAATTGCACTAAAAGGAGACTTTCTTGGAAAGGGACACCTCAATAAAGGGGTAACTATTCCTCCTTTCTCTTTAATGTGGTTTAAGGTAAATCTGTCTTCCCGGGACATGGTCCCTTAGTCAGGTGATTTCCTGGCCTAACTAGAATGTTAGGACTCCACTCAGGCCAGAGATTCCATTCTCAGCTAGAAGTAATGCTTCTCATTGATTAGGAAATGGGCTGAAATTGGCGGGGGGGGGGGTGGAGTGTCGATATATCCTATTTTTACAGAAACTTCAGTGATGCAGTTCTGAAGCCTCTCACAAGCATTTAGTGCCTGGAATAGAGTTTTAGTTCCTTAAAGACAGGCCCCAGGCAGGGGGCATTTATTTAGGAGTTAAGAACAGGTATTTTAGGTTTGGTGGACCTTATGGTGGGACTCATGACTCTAGCTGCATATGTAGCAAAGGATGGCCTAGTTGGTCATCAATGGAAGGAGAGGCCCTTGGTCCTGTGAAGGTTATATGCCCCAGTATAGGGGACTGCTAGGGCCAGGAAGAGAGAGTGGATGGGTTGGTGAGCAGGGGGATGGGGGAATGGATAGGGGGTTTTCAGAGCCAAAACTAGGAACCAAGGGCATTGCTGGAACTGCTGCAATCCCTGAAAGGGATCTGTGCTCTGAGCTGCTTGTTCAATTCCTATTTTCTGTTCTAAATGTGATTTTTTTTTTTTACTTAGAGGACCCTAAAGACTTACAGCTAATATCTTCAGCAAAGTATTATGCTACATAGATCAGCATAGCTGTCCTTATATACCAATAATGAACACGCTGAGCAAGAAATCAGGAAATAATTACACTCAACAGACAAAACCCAACAACAGAAAAAAACATCTAAGAATAAACCTAATGAAAGGTTATAAAGTCCTCTGCAATGAAAACTATAACACTGAAGGCTCTAGAAAATGAAATGTTCATGGATTGACAGAATTAAGTACATAAAAAAGAATATGTTAACAAATTCTTCACAGAGCTAGTCCTAACACGAAGCAAAAGCACCTCAAATAGCTAAAGCAGTCCAGAACAAAACAATGCCAAGAATATCATACTTGATTTCATATTATACTAAGATGATAAAAATATGATGCTAACATTGAAGCAGATACATAGACCAATGTCTGTTACACATCTGGATTACAAATGGTGAGCTTGCTCATGTACTTGGGTTGGATGATCGAGAGGAAGGTAAAGTTTTAACAACTTGATAATTATAGGCATTAGATTTGCTTTATCAAATATATAATGGTACACAAATGGATTTGTCATATCTAAATTGGTAGTCATTGTTAGCTGAAAAAATGTAAAATAATTGCTTAGAAAATATTAGAAATTGATTAGAAATTTCCCCATTGGAATCAATTCATTTGTTTTCTTTGGGTTTGTATTGTATTGCTATGTTCATAGCAGCCTTCTTTATAATAGCCAGAAGCTGGAAAGAACCCAGATGTCCCTCAATAGAGGAATGGATACAGAAACTGTGGTACATTTACACAATGGAGTATTACTCAGC
>NC_034595.1:12700412-12705454 GCF_900095145.1 Mus pahari | reverse complement strand
GTGGGTAGGGGAACAGAGGTGGGGGGAGGGGTATGGGAAACTTTCGGGATAGCATTTGAAATGTAAATAAAGAAAATAATAATAAAAAAAAATTTCAGTCAGTGAACACTCATTACGTTTGATTATCTGATATGTTTCTGGTGTCCTTTAATTTAGAATGTTACTTCCTTGTACAGTCCAAGTCAAGTACTGTATAGAATATTTTGTAACCTAGGTTTCTCTTTCTCTAATTCCATATTTTCTATGAATAAAGATTTATTGTACACACACACACACACACACACACACACACACACACACACAGGAAATTGCGTTAATAATACAGATAACTGCCCACAAAGAAAATACCATGCCTAGATGGTGAATTTGACCAAATACCTTAAATGCTACTTAGTCCTAATAAACATATAGAGGGAGTACTTCCCATATCATTTTATGAGGCCAGTATTAGTTACCCTGATAAGCAAACTGGAGAAAGAATTAAGATGAAAAGCTACAGATTAAAATTTCATTTAAATTACCCACAAAATGCTAGAAGCCAGGTGAAGTAATGTGCAAAAAGGATTATTCATCATAACCATATGAAATTATCCCAAGAATATAAGATTGGCTTAACATGAAAAAATTAGTATAATTCATCATAATTTTAAAAAAATACACACCTCCTGATATGTTCACTGGATGCAGAAAAGTGCTTGGTAAAACCCAGCACTCCATGAGAATCTTTTACCATTAGGAATAGAAGAAACTTCATAAACATGGTAGCAGCATCAACAGCACTCCCAGCATACAGTAGTAATCCCACATCACTGTGCACTGTGGGGTTACATGGTCCATAGGCATCAACAGCACTCCCAGCATACAGTAGTAATCCCACATCACTGCGCACTGTGGGGTTACATGGTCCATAGTGATAAAATCTGTTTCATGCTGAGATCAGGAATGGGATTAGGATGTTTACTCTTTAAAAAAAAAATTATGTGTATGAGAATACTGTAGCTGTCTTCAGACACACCAGAAGAGGGCATCCGATTCCATTTCAGATGGTTGTGAGCCACCATGTGGTTGCTGGGAATTGAACTTAGGAAGAGCAGTGAGTGCTCTTAACCTCTGAGCCATCTCTCCAGCACACATAGTTTTAGTTTTTACATTATTTATATGTAACACACTTTGGGATTTTTGTCTGATACAGGGAAGAAGTCCAACTCCATACATTTGCAGGTAGATAGCCATTGACAGTATCACATATTTAGAAAAAAAAGCAACTTTCTCTGTTGAAAACAAGACTATAAATATGGATCACTATTCTACCCTCTTCGTCTACATGCCAATCCTTATACCAATACCACAGACATTGAACTATTGTGGTTCTGCAGTACAATTCTAAAAAATATGTGAATAATGCAATTTTGTTATTTTTCAAAGCATTTTATTTATTCTGGTCTCTGGCATTCCATATGAATGCTAGGGTTAGTCTTTTTTTCTGCAAAGAATCCATTTCAGATTTTGAGAGCAATTGTGTTGAACCTGGAAGTGAAGAGTTAACAATATTAAGTCTTCTAACCATGATCCCAGACTATCTTCTCAGTTAATTAGCTATTCTATTCTTTGATTTTTTTCAACAATGTTTTGAATTCCCAGTGTGTAACTTTTACATTTGTTTCATTATCCATTCCTAAGGTTTTTATTCTTCTGAGTAAAAAATTCTTTTGCAAATGGAATTTTTCTTAGTTTCAGTTAGACTGTCCATTGACATTATATAGGAATAAACTGATTTTTACAAATCAATCTTGCATTCTCTGCTTTGCCAAACTGGTTTGTTAGCTCTAATATACTTTCTGATTATTTAGAATGTTCACTATATATATAATATCATCATCTGGAAATTTTCTTTCGTTTTCTTGTCCAAATTGGTTTCTTCTCATTTCACTTTCTTCACCAATTTCACTCACTGCTCTTCCAAAGGGTCTGTGTTCAGTTCCCAGCACCCACATGGAAGCTCACATCTGTCTGATGCCCTCTTCTGTTGTGCAGATGTACATGCAGACAAAGTACCCATATACATAAATAAATCTTAGAAAGAAAAACGAAACTCAAATTATAATTCTTAGAAGAAAATGTAGACACGAATTATTATGGCCTTGGGTTGGGGGGGGGGGAAAGTATGCCTTAGATACCAGAAACTCAAGTGACAAACTAAAATATAAATAGAACTTTATAAATGAAAACTTTTGTATGTGTGTACTGGCTAGTTTTGTGTCAACTTGCCACAGCTGGAGTTATCACAGAGAAAGGAGCTTGAGTTGGGGAAATGCCTCCAAGAGATACAGCTCTAAGGCATTTTCTCAATTAGTCATCAAGGAGGGATGTCCCCTTGTGGGTGGTGCCATCTCTGGGCTGGTAGTCTTGGGTTCTATAAGAGAGCAGGCTGAGCAAGTCAGGGGAGGCAAGCCAGTAAAGAACATCCCTTCATGGCTTCTGCATCTGCTCCTGTTTCCTGACCTGCTTGAGTTCCAGTCCTGACTTCTTTCAGTGATGAACAGCAATGTGGAAATGTAAGCTGAATAAACCCTTTCCTCCCCAACTTGCTTCTTGGTCATGATGTTTGTGCAGAAATAAAAACCCTGACAATGTGTTTTCATAGGACACTGTCAAAAAATATAAAGACAACTTTTAGATAGGAAGAAAATACTCTAGAATTACATATTTAGTAAGTATTGTAGAATATAAATTGCTGATGAGATGGATCAATGGGTAAAGTGATTGTAGAGCAAGTATGGAGATTTGAATTTGGATACTCAACATGCAGCCAGACATGCCAGACAACTGCATGTGTGCTTGTAATCCCAAGCAAACAGATCCAAGAGACAAGGCAGAATGATTTTAGTATCAGACAAAATTGACTTCAAGCAGAAACTAATCAGCAGTGATAGACAAAGACACTACATAGTCATTTTTAAAATTCATAAAAGAATATCATGATTCTAATAATTAATGCATCTAACATACTGTTGCCAAATTTCATAAAAGAAACACAATTATATCCAAATGATACATCAAGCCTAAACAGTGATAATGAGTGACTTTGATACCCCACTCTTACCAGTAGAAAAGTTATTCAAATAAAAATGAAATAAGAAACTCTAGAATTAAATAATATAATAAATCAAGTGAACTCACCATCTACAGAATATTCCACCTGAAAATAAAGAATTCATTCTCTTCTCAGCAGTCCATATAACTTTCTCTAAAACTGACTATATATTTGAACACAAATTTCAACAAAAAGAGGAATTTTGAAACATCCTGATTCCTATCTGACCCCCATGGATTAAAGCTAGATGTCAACAATTGAAACACAAAGTCATGGGAGGTGAACTATTCACTACTGAATGAAAATTGGGCCAAGGCAGAAAAAAAAAAAAATCAAAAGCTTTTAAAAATTGAATTAAAATGAAAATGCAACATACCAAAATCTACAAAATATAACAAAGATAGTTCTTAGAGAAGTGCTCAAATCATTAAGTGCCTAAACAAAAAAGTGAGAGATTTCATATTAATAACTTAATATCTACTAGTCATATATCAATTTTACTGTGATTTATAACCAAATCAAGATTTTTTTTTTACTTGATTTCAATTTTCTGTATAAACTATTGTCTCCTTTTCAATTGTCATAAAATTCTCACTGCCTTATTGCCCTCTGATAGGAGAAATGTGACCATTGATCTTTAGGGAAGGATTTCAGGGGAAAGAACAGTATTCACAGTAGTCAGAGGTAATGTAAAACACGTGAGTGGGACGCTAATCAAGCAAGTGACAGCATTCAAAGCAGTCACAGCTAATGTAAAACACCTTGGTGGGACGCTAACCAAGCAAGTGACAGCGTGCATATTAGTCACAGGTAATGTAAAACACCTGAGTAGTGCGCTAACCAAGCAAGTGACAGCAATCACAGCAGTCACAGGTAATGTACAATGCCTTGGAGGGACTCTAACCAAGCAAGTAACAGCATTCACAGCAGTCACACCTAATGTAAAACGCCTCAGTGGGGCGCTAAGCATTCACAGCAGTCACAGGTAATGTAAAACACCTGGGTGGTACCTTAATCAAGCAAGTGACTGTGTTCACAGCAGTCACAGGCAATGTAAAAGACCTCAGTGGGACACTAACCAAGCAAGTGACTGCATTCACAGTAGTCACAGTTAATGTAAAACACTTCGGTGGGTTGCTAACCAAGCAAATGACATCGTTCACAGCAGTCACAGGTAATGTAAAAGACCTCGGTGGGACACTAACCAAGGAAGTGACAGCGTTCACAATAGTCACAGGTAAAGAAAAAAACCTCAGTGGGACCCTAACCAAGCAAGTAAGATGGTTCACAGTAGTCACATGTACTGTAAATCACCTCAGTGGGACTCTAACCAATCAAGTAAGAGCAATCAAATCTATCACAGGTAAGGTAAAACACCCGGGGGGACACTAACCAAGCAAGTGACAGCATTCGCAGTAGTCACAGGTAAAGTAATAGACCTTGGTGGGATGCTAACCAAGCAAGTGACAGCGTTCACAGCAGTCACAGGTAATGTACAACGCCTCTGTGGGACACTAACCAAGCGAGTGACAGCATTCACAGCAGTCACAGGTAATGTACAACGCCTCCGTGGAACGCTAACCAAGGAAGTGACAGCATTCACAGCAGTCACAGGTAATGTAAAAAGCCAAGGTGGAGCGCTAAGTATTCACAGCAGTCACAGGTAATGTAAAACACTTCGGTGGGACAGTAACCAAGCAAGTGATAGCATGCACATTAATCACAGGTAATGTAAAACACCTCTGTGTAACGCTAATCAAGCAAGTGACAGTGTTCACAGCAGTCACAGGTAATGTAAAACACCTCGGTGGGAAACTAACCAAGCAAGTCACGACGTTCACAGCAGTCACAGGTAATGTAAAACACCTGGGTGGGACGCTAACCAAGGAAGTGACAGGGTTCACAGCAGTCACAGGTAATGTAAAACACCTGAGTGGGACGCTGACCA
>NC_034595.1:12696770-12698867 GCF_900095145.1 Mus pahari | reverse complement strand
TCACAGGTAATGTAAAACACCTCAGTCTGACACTAACCAATAGTGAAAGCGTTGACAGTAGTCACAGGTAATGTAAAACTAAAGGATGGGAAGCTTACCAAGCAAGTGACAGCGTTCATAGCAGTAACAGGTAATGTAAAACACCTGGGTGGTATGCTAACCAAGCCAGTAACAGAGTTCACTTCAGTGACAGGTAATGTAAAACACCTAGGTGGGACACTAAACAAGCAAGTGACAGCGTTCACAGCAGTCACAGGTAATGTAAAACACCTAGGAGGGACGCTAACCAAGCAAGTGACAGCATTCACAGCAGTCACAGGTAATGTAAAACACCTAGGTAGAATGCTAACCTAGTAAGTGACAGCATTCACAGCAGTCAAAGGTAATGTAAAACAACTTGGTGGGATGTTGACTAAGCAAGTGACAGTGCTCACAGTAGTCACAGGTAATGTAAAACACCTCGGTCGGACACTAACCAAGCAAGTGACAGTGTTCACAGTAGACACAGGTAATGTAAAACTACTGGATGGGATGCTTACCAAGCAAGTGACAGCGTTCATAGCAGTAACAGGAAATTTCAAAAACCTGGGTGGTATGCTAACCAAGACAGTAACAGAGTTCACTTCAGTCGCAGGTAATGTAAAACACCTTGGTGGGAGGCTATCCAAGGAAATGACAGGGTTCACAGCAGTCACAGGTAATGTAAAACACCTCGGTGGGACACTAACCAAGCAAGTGACAGCATTCACAGCAGTCACACTTAATGTAAAACACCTAGGTGGGACACTAAACAAGCAAGTGACAGCGTTCACAGCAGTCACAGGTAATGTAAAATACCTAGTTAGAATGCTAACCTAGTAAGTTACAGCATTCACAGCAGTCAAAGGTAAGGTAAAACACCTCAGTGAGATGCTAACTAAGCAAGTGACAGTGCTCCCAGTAGTCACAGGTAATGCAAAACTACTCCGTCAGAAACTAACCAAGAAAGTGACAGCATTCACAGTAGTCACAGGTAGTGTAAAAGACCTCGGTGGGACGCTAACCAAGCAAGTGACAGCATTCACAGCAGTCACAGGTAATATACAACACTTCGGTGGGACGCTAACCAAGCAAGTGACAACCTCAGAGTAATCACAGTTAATGTAAAACACCTCAGTCTGACACTAACGAAGCAAGTGACAGCGTTCACAGTAGTCACAGGTAATGTAAAACTACTGGATGGGACGCTTACCAAGCAAGTGACAGTGTTCATAGCAGTAACAGGTAATGTAAAACACCTGGGTGGTATGCTAACCAAGCCAGTAACAGAGTTCACTTCAGTCACAGGTAATGTAAAACACCTAGGTGGGACACTAAACAAGCAAGTGACAGCGTTCACAGCAGTCACAGTTAATGTAAAACACCTGGGTGGGACGCTAACCAAGCAAGTGACAGCATCCACAGCAATCACAGGTAATGTACAACACTTCGGTGGGACACTAACCAAACAAGTGACAGCGTCAGAGTAGTCACAGTTAATGTAAAAGACATCGGTCGGACACTACTCAAGAAAGTGACAGCGTTCACAGTAGTCACAGGTAATGTAAAACTACTGGATGGGACACTTACCAAGCTAGTGACAGCGTTCATAGCAGTAACAGGTAATGTAAAACACCTGGGTGGTATGCTAACCAAGCCAGTAACAGAGTTCACTTCAGTCAAAGGTAATGTAAAACACCTTGCTGGGAGGCTAACCAAGGAAATGACAGCGTTCACAGCAGTCACAGGTAATGTAAAACACCTCAGTGGGACAGTAACCAAGCAAGTGACAGCATTCACAGCAGTCACATGTAATGTAAAACACCTAGGTGGGACACTAAACAAGCAAGTGACAGCTTTCACAGCAGTCACAGGTAAAGTAAAACACCATGGTGGGATGCTAACTAAGCAAGTGACAGTGCTCACAGTAGTCACAGGTAATGTAAAACTACTCGGTCAGAAACTAACCTAGACATTGACAGCATTCACAGCAGTCACAGGTAATGTAAAACACCTCGGTGGGAAACTAACCAAGCAAGTGACAGCATTCACAGTAGACACAGGTAATGTAAAACACCT
>NC_034595.1:12693578-12696651 GCF_900095145.1 Mus pahari | reverse complement strand
GTTCACAGTAGACACAGGTAATGTAAAACTACTGGATGGGATGCTTACCAAGCAAGTGACAGCGTTCATAGCAGTAACAGGTAATTAAAAAAACCTGGGTGGTATGCTAACCAAGCCAGTAACAGAGTTCACTTCAGTCACAGGTAATGTAAAACACCTTTGTGGGAGGCTAACCAAGGAAATGACAGGGTTCACAGCAGTCACAGGTAACGTAAAACACCTCGCTGGGATGCTAACCAAGCAAGTGACAGCATTCACAGCAGTCACACGTAATGTAAAACACCTAGGTGGGACATTAAAAAAGCAAGTGACAGCATTCACAGCAGTCACAGGTAATGTACAACACCTCCTGCTAACCAAGCAAGTGACAGCGATCACAGCAGTCACAGGTAATGTAAAACACCAGGGTGGGAAACTAACCAAGCAAGTGACAGTGATCACAGCAGTCACAGGTAATGTAAAACACCTGGGTGGGACACTAACCAAGGAAGTGACAGGGTTCACAGCAGTCACAGGTAATGTAAAACACCTGAGTGGGACGCTGACCAAGCAAGTGACAGCGTCCACAGTCGTCACAGGTAATGTAAAAGACCTCGGTGGGACACTAACCAAGGAACTGACAGCATTCACAATAGTCACAGGTAAAGAAAAAAACCTCAGTGGGACCCTAACCAAGCAAGTAAGATGGTTCACAGTAGTCACCTGTACTGTAAAACACCTCAGTGGGACTCTAACCAATCAATAAGTGTGTTCAAATCTATCACAAGTAAGAAAAAACACCTCGGGGGGACGATAACCAAGCAAGTGACAGCGTTCACAGCAGTCACAGGTAATGTACAACGCCTCCGTGGGACCCTAACCAAGCAAGTGACAGCCTTCAGATTAGTCACAGGTAATGTAAAACACCTGGGTGGGACGCTAACCAAGAAAGTGACAGCGTTCACAGCAATCACAGTTAATGAAAAACACCTAAGAAGAATGTTAACCTAGCAAGTAACAGCATTCACAGCAATCACAGGTAATGTGAAAGTACCTCGGTGGGAAGCTAACCAAGCAAGTGACAGTGCTCACAGTAGTCACAGGTAATGTAAAACACCTCGGTGGGTTGCTAACCAAGCAAATGACATCGTTCACAGCAGTCACAGGTAATGTAAAAGACCTCGGTGGGACACTAACCAAGGAAGTGACAGCGTTCACAATAGTCACAGGTAAAGAAAAAAACCTCAGTGGGACCCTAACCAAGCAAGTAAGATGGTTCACAGTAGTCACATGTACTGTAAATCACCTCAGTGGGACTCTAACCAATCAAGTAAGAGCAATCAAATCTATCACAGGTAAGGTAAAACACCCGGGGGGACACTAACCAAGCAAGTGACAGCATTCGCAGTAGTCACAGGTAAAGTAATAGACCTTGGTGGGATGCTAACCAAGCAAGTGACAGCGTTCACAGCAGTCACAGGTAATGTACAACGCCTCTGTGGGACACTAACCAAGCGAGTGACAGCATTCACAGCAGTCACAGGTAATGTACAACGCCTCCGTGGAACGCTAACCAAGGAAGTGACAGCATTCACAGCAGTCACAGGTAATGTAAAAAGCCAAGGTGGAGCGCTAAGTATTCACAGCAGTCACAGGTAATGTAAAACACTTCGGTGGGACAGTAACCAAGCAAGTGATAGCATGCACATTAATCACAGGTAATGTAAAACACCTCTGTGTAACGCTAATCAAGCAAGTGACAGTGTTCACAGCAGTCACAGGTAATGTAAAACACCTCGGTGGGAAACTAACCAAGCAAGTCACGACGTTCACAGCAGTCACAGGTAATGTAAAACACCTGGGTGGGACGCTAACCAAGGAAGTGACAGGGTTCACAGCAGTCACAGGTAATGTAAAACACCTGAGTGGGACGCTGACCAGGCAAGTGACAGCGTTCACAGTCGTCACAGGTAATGTAAAACACCTCGGTGGGAAACTAACCAAGAAAGTGAGAGCATTCACAGTAGTCACAGGTAATGTAAAAACCCTTGGTGGGACGCAAACCAAGCAAGTGACAGTGTTCACAGTAGTAACAGGTAATGTAAAACACCTAGGTGGGAAGCTAACCAAGCAAGTGACAGCGTTCACAGCAGTCACAGGTAATGAAAAACACCTAGGTAGAATGTTAACCTAGCAAGTGACAGCATTCAGAGTAGTCACAGGTAATGTAAAACACCTGGGTGGGACATTAACCAAGCTAGTGACAGCATTCACAGCAGTCACAGGTAATGTAAAACACCTGGGTGGGGGGCTAACCAAGCAAGTGACAGCATTCACAGCAGTCACAGGTAATGTAAAATACCTAGGTAGAATGCTAACCTAGTAAGTGACAGCATTCACAGCAGTCACAGGTAATGTAAAACACCTCGGTGGGATGCTAACTAAGCAAGTCACAGCATTCACAGCAGTCACAGGTAATGTAAAACTACTCGGTCAGAAACTAACCAAGAAAGTGACAGCATTCACAGTAGTCACAGGTAATGTAAAACTCCTCAGTGGGAAACTAACCAAGACAGTGACAGCATTAACAACAGTCACAGGTAATGTAAAACACCTCGGTGTGACGCTAACCAAGCAAGTGACAGCATTCAGAGTAGTCACAGGTAATGTAAAACTCCTCGGTAGGATGCTAACTAAGCAAGTGACAGTGCTCACAGTAGTCACAGGTAATATAAAACTACTCGGTCAGAAACTAACCAAGAAAGTGACAGCATTCACAGTAGTCACAGGTAATGTAAAACAACTAGGTGGGAAACTAACCAAGACAGTGACAGCATTCACAGCAGTCACAGGTAATGTAAAACACCTCGGTGGGAAACTAAACAAGCAAGTGACAGCATTCACAGTAGTCACAAGTAATATAAAACACCTCGGTGGGACACAAACCAAGCAAGTGACAGCGTTCACAGTAGTCACAGGTAATGTAAAACTACTGGATGGGATGCTTACCAAGCAAGTGACAGCGTTCATAGCAGTAACAGGTAATGTAAAACACCTGGGTGGGAGGCTAACCAAGGAAATGACAGCGTTCACA